>NC_056744.1:559628585-559783585 GCF_019279795.1 Protopterus annectens | reverse complement strand
CAGCAGACTCTGATGATGATTGTGGCCAAACATGGGGGTGCAGCAGTTGAATCTGACACTGAAGTTGACATTCAGCCATCTCCTGTAATTCCATTGGACACAGCAAGTAGCTCTATGTAAACCCATTCCAGTGAGCCCTCAGATATTGGACAGGTGGAGGGTGAGACACGTGATCAGGGTAGAATGGTTACTGCAGCTTTGGTGGCTGTGACTCTCACCATAGCCAAAATGGGGGCAAGGTACCACACAAGAGAGTGGAGGGTTGTTAGTGGTCCTCAGAGGAAGCCTGCTGTCCATCCTTCACCTGATCATGATGTTCCTTTCCATGCCACTTGAGATATGTTTAAGGCCATCATGGAGGAGCAGGCACATTCCAATAGGGATTCTGAGGAACTGCTTAGGGTTGTAGATGTGGCACATGCTAATATGTGTGACTGCTTCTACCATGTTGCCGATTCAATGGATTAGATGAGTGACACTTTGGAATGGGCAGAGTCTGTGAAGGAACACCTGCTGGAAGGGGGATGGCATCCACGTGGATGTATGTTAGCCACATCATCTGATGTTAGCCAATATGGCCATACCTGATCATGCTCCATCAGTGGTTGAGGTGTCCACACCCAGATATGGAAGTTTATGGGGCAGTTCTTAGGGTTGGAGATGACAGAGATGAACCATCATCTCTACCACGCACGACTCGCACCTATCCAACATACCAGGATGTAGAGCTAGCACAGAGCTTGTCTGTGTTCTTGCAGACACTCACATTCCAGTTTCACCTGTAATTCGCGCACACACACACACACACACACACACACACACACACACACACACACACACACACACACACACACACACACACACACACACACACACACACAAACTCACACACAGAACAGTTACATGGGTCAGTCATGAGAATTACAGCTCATTCTGTCTCAGTTGTCTTTTGATACTTTATCCAAATGTCTGACTGCTTCTCTTTCTAACTCACATGTACTCACTACATTTTGTGTTAGCTTAGGCCTCCTGCCCCCCCCCCCCCAACACACATACAATACCCTGTTCACATGATGATAACTGTACTATATCCTTGTTTTCTAGCTTTTGAATTCAGGGATACATAAGTCTTTTGTCTGATTCTCAGAGTGCATAGCTGACTTGGTGCTTAGTATATCTGTGCTTGTGATGCTGTTTTGTAAATTGTACTGCTATTTTACATGTTTTTGTAATGTGCACATCCCTCCCTACCTCTTAGACCAACAGCACCGGTCCAAGACATAAATAAAAGTGAGACAAAGGCACAAAAATGGTGAGAGTTTTTAAAATTGTGGTCTTACATACTTAGTTGTTAGAATAACAGGTTTTACATTACTATTTTTATGTTTTTATTCTGAGGGATATGAAGTCTGAAACTGAAATGTGCGTCATTATTTTCTAACTTCACTGTTTAATGGTTTGCCAGTATAAAAATATGGGGCTAAATTGTAGACATTCAGTGAAAATCTAAACATTTTAGGTATATGAATGTGTAAATCTTTGAAACATTAGATATATTAGTTGATAGAGGACACATGTATTCACATAAGTCACTGTTGTCGCATCTTGATGTTATTACTGTAAAAATCACTCACCTTATAATTACTTACATTACCAAGTAACAGTATGTAAGGATATGCCATTCCTTTGTATTCTTAGGCATTTATTTTTCTATTCCATGTTCAACACTTAGTTGGAAATCTGGCAGTTGCAAGAATTTTAGTTTGGGGTTGATTCTGTCTTAGACTAGCAGTACACAGACATTACATTAGTAAGTAAAGGATTTGAGCATTTCCAGTCATCAGTGTCTCTGTATATATGTGCACAGGATGAAGATTATAGCCACTTAGGTGGTGGTGTATGCTATCCATTGCCTCTTGGCTAGTGCAAGAGCATATTGTGCATGCTTATGTCCGCCTACACCCACAGTGGCTGCTGGTTCCTCCTCTGGCTCCTCACATGCATGTGGCTGTGGTGACCTTGCCATTGGTGGTAGGATGTGTTGCCCTTCCACTTGCTGTTCTTGCTGTAGCTGTTTCCTCAGGATAATGTTGTGAAGCATGGCATAGTGGGTAAATATTTCAGCATATTATTATGGATTGTGTTGCAGGGCTCCCCCAGACAAATCTAAGCACTGGAACCACAACTTCAGCAGTCCAAACAAATGCACTTTGTGATATTTCTTGTTTGAACATGTGCCTCATTATAGCATTCTTCAGTTGGTGTGTGTGCATATCTGGTGAACATCATCAGCCATGGTTCCAGTGCATAACCTGCTTCCCACAGTAAATGACTCTGTGGGATATCCCCCCTAGTAAACATCTCATATAGTTGAGAGTTGTGCCAGATTTGTGAGTCATGGTGACTGTTTGGGTTACAAGCACACACATTCAGGATGATTCCCTTAGGGTTACACACAACCTGACAGTTCAATGAAGTGGAAGCCCTGAGTGGTGCTTTGACTTCTACATGTGTATCGGCTATGGCTCCCAGGACGTCAGGGCATTGTGCTACAGAGTAGACTCTTGCATAGTTCTGACTCTGTCCACAGGTGTACTGGGAAAATATATGTACTCACCAGCATGTTGTAGCATAGCATTCAGGAATTGATGGGGTTCCTGGATGCTGATGCCTCTGACATCCTCAGCATGTCCCCTGTTGATCTCTGGAAGGTTCCTGTAGTTATTAGTCTAAGTGCTACACATACCTTTGGCTCCGCAGGTGTTGGTTCCCTTTGGTTTGCCCTTGCTCTCAGTTGATGATAACAGAGGTTGCAAAGTTCCTGTAGTGTGTCTCTAGCCACCCTGTAGCACTTTATAATTTCCACCTCATGCAGATTGTAAAAGGTTAAATGGGGTCTAAACACACTTCTCATTCTTGGCCAAGGTCTGTTAGCAGCAGCAGCAGCATAGACTTGGGCCTGTTGCACATACATATGAATAAAATAACAGCAGCCCCTAACATTCTTTCTGTGTAGCCTAATTTTTGTGGCACATTTAAATAGGTTTTGGAATTCTTAGGGAAAACCAGCACTTCTACACAGTTGCTTTATAGCTTGTTGAATAGCTTCTCTATTTGGATTGGTGGATTAAAGCATATACTTCAGCTGATTATGCTGTAATTAGCATGCCACCATGTTACTGTTTTTGTGCTTACTGAATAAAAAATGTTCTGCTATCATATGCACATGGCGGTGCAAAATGCACAAGGTTTTAGCGAACCATGTAGGCTTTATTGAATTTGCAAAACACCAAAGGCCAGCATAGAGAGTACAAAAGACACTTGTAGATTAAGTAAACTAAAAGATTCCTTTATTCTGACCGGTTTTGGCTACCCAGCCTTCTTCAGTGAAACATTATGTTCCTCATCTGATGAACTATACAGTTTTAAATCATCAGCAAAGAGAAGATGAGAAGTCATTTTGTTGTTTCCTGAGAGCCAAATTATAGCCATGACCTAATCTGTTAAGCAGACAGCTTAATGGGTTAAGGGCAAGGCAAAAGAGCAATGGTAACAGAGAATAACCCTGCAACATCTCCCTTTGGATTTTTATCCCTGGAATAATAATTTGCCCTTTATCATGGCTTAACTGCAAAGTGGTTTGCCACTGTTCCATCATCACTGTGATGTAGTTTATCAGTGTAGGGTGTATCTTATGCATTTTTAAGTGCTCTTTTATCCATGTGGGAGAATGCCAGGTGCTTTTTTTGTACTCTATCCATCCCTTACTTAGATTCTTCCCCTTTTTATGGTTCTCCACTATGACTTTATTTAACAACAAATGATCTTTTGTTCCATATGACTTTCTCATTACCTTTTTGTTCTGTTGCATTAATTGAGTTTTCTTCTAAATGACTATAAACTCTGTCTGCATCAATTCCACTGTATAGTTTATACATTGTCGGAAGGGAAGTTATAATATAATTTTTAGGATAGCTTGCAGGTTCACTCTTAAGTAGGAGCCTTGTTTTTCCTGTTGTTAGCCCATCTGGTGTCTGTTCGGGGTGTGAAATAGTTCTTACTAATGGCTAAATCTTCATGCAAAGATGTTAATACTTTTAGCCAGAAGCTAGGTACTGCATCAGGGGCTGGGGTTTTCCAGTTAGAAGCTTTTCTTAACTTTGTTTCAATCTCACTGGCTGTTACATCATCCCATTTCATATCCTGCACATTTGAAACTCTTATTCTTTCTTTTATTTCTTCTATCCATTTAGCATCTTTGTTATGTTCCGCAGATCTTCAGAGATATTTCTCCAAAATGAATCTATTTCTTCTTTTTTAGTGGTATTTCAATTACTTTTACCTTGTTTCACAATTCTCTATAAAGCTTTTTTGGGTCATCAATACATTTCTTATTGTTGTACTTTTCCTTTATATTTATCTGTGTATCTTCTAAGTTTCTCTGTCTGTGCTAATATTTTTAGTTTAGTATTTGTGATAGTGCATGATAAATCCTTATCACTTATAATATTGCACATTGCTTTTATCACATCTGTCTTTCTGAGTTTTTTTGTTGATCTATTCCCTCTTCTATACTCTTCTAATAGTGACACTTCTTGTCTTTACAATGAGCTCTGCACACAGTTATGTATTGCCTTTGAGGTTGCAGACATAGATAAAGAATGCCTTGTGGCCATGCTTGGCTTGGGAGGCCAAACTTACCTCAAATTTGGCGTTGGTATACTTTATTTGTCTCTGAGTTGTTTGTTTAGTTTGATGAGAGTGCTTTTATCCTGCTGGATGCTGCACCTCCTAATGTTTGTCATAAATGTCTTCCTTCTGTTATACGATCTATTGATTTTGTGATTCCACCACTCCGGCTTATTTTTTGTTAGTTCAGTACTTCTTCATGCCTTTATGCAGTTATTAACATGCTTGTACAGGGTTTCTGTGAACAGTTCTTCAAAGGCAAAAGTGTACTCAGGGTTTATGGTGTCTTCAAATTTTGCCAGATTGTTCCTTAATAGCAGAAAGTTAGCCTTAGAGAAGTTCCTGAATATTCCAGATTCAGCTGTTTTTTTTTTTTTTTACTTCAAAGGACGGAAAATAGATCAATACACAAGGTCATGACCCTTTAAGGCTGCCACATACCATCTTTCTCTTGCTGCAACCATACACATGAGTCCATGATGAACACACCCAGGGCTCATGCACAATTGAGAAGCATTAATGCCCCTTTTACATCCTTATGGCTACAGCACATTCCTCTGCACTCTTCTGCAGGTTGTTGCTATGACCGCAACCAGAATATTTAATGGGATTGAATATTTTATGAAGGTATAAATGAATGCCTGACTGCATTCATTGTAAATGAGCACCAGTGCTCATCACACATACAAAGTAAAAAGAGGTGTTTAGGTTTAATAGTAGTGGAACTAAAAGAATGTTCTTTTCTAGTGTACATTGCTTTATCAAGTTAAGTTTATTGTATTATTGTAATGTGAAGCTTTTCTCCCTGGGCATCTGCTGAAAAAGAGCATTTGCCCAGTTGGACTATGCCTGTCAACAAATGTCAAATAAATAAATGCTACACTATATTTTTGTGAAGATAGTACATTTTGTTCATATCTATCTCAAGATTAAACTGTTATTAGCTTTTCTAGTTTTTAAGCTATTGCACTCAGGGCACATTCCATTTTAAAAACTATATCATGTTTTATACTCTTCACCCTATCCTACTAGGCCTTTGAACTCCCTTTCTCATGCAAGCAATGCCTTTATACTAGCTGTCTGAATATATGAAATAAGTCCTCTTTTTGGAACCAAAACCCTATAAGACCTTTTTTTTTAAATGAAAGTAATTTCTCTGTGCAGAAAGCACAGGTTGATTTTATAATGATATAACTTAGATTGCTTCATTTCATTGCTATATAGCTGACAGTGCTCACCCTGACTAAGGTGGGTGAAGAATGGAATGGAAATTATAGTACAAAATTTGTTTAAGGTTTGTAGTGTGTGTGTGTGTGTGTGTGCATGTGTGTGTGTGTGTGTGTGTGTGTGTGTGTGTGTGTATATATATATATATATATATATATATATATATATATATATATATATATATATATATATATATATATATATATATATATATATATGTATAGATATATATCTTGTATTTCCTTCTATAACCAGATGAAGCTAAAAGTAAGTAGGTTGATTTTGTTCCAAAGTAATTAGATGTAAAACAATATAAAATGCATAAACATAAAACTGCAAACCTACTAATGATCATTGTTAATAAGAATGATATCTAAGATAAACACAAGTGACCTTGTTGATGCTAAACCATGTGCTAGAGATAAAAACAATGGACAACTGTGCCTGTTTTGCTGATTTCCATGTCTTCTCACACTTAGTTCATCTATGAGAAGTTGAATAACTGCTAAAAGAAGTGGCGTAAACATTCTCACCAATGATGGTAGTTGCACTTCGTCCCTCACTTGACAATGCCTTTATATCAACTTTCCAGTTTCTGTGTTTACTTCCCACAAGTTCAGAACTCCTTTCCTCCCCTCTCCTTTCCTGTCTAAGGCTTCTTTGGTCTTGTCTGGGTACCATTTCTTCATAGCTAGTCTACAATGGATATCACTTGTTTGTTCCAGGCTTGATAAGCTTTTATTCCTTGTCAGTATGGGTTGCTTTGATGTCAGTGATTATCTTCTTAATATGCCTGTCTGACTGTGCTTTAGTGAAGTGAATTGAAATTAAAGTGAGAATGGCATAATCATAAGATTAAGTCAGCTTTTAAAATAAATCCCAAAACCTTATTATAAGTTGTTTCACACCAAAGGTGTTGCCTCAAATTGAGAATCAGTGTATGAAGACTCATACAGCTATAACCCCTTTTTTCCAGGTTCCAGTATATCCGATGTATAATTAATTACTGATGATAAAACTTCCAAGCTAAACTGATTTCATTTGGCATGCTAGTATCTTCCAACTGTTGGCAAATGTTGAGATTGTTCCCCTGCAGTTTGTCAGGCATACTTTTGGTTGACAAATGCTAGTGGAGGTGTATAATGCTAAAAATAGGGATAACAGAATGTCCAAAATGTTGATAACATATTTTGTTAAGACAGGTGAATGGGGATTTGAGGATTTAAGAGTGTTTATGTGTGTATCTCAGTGTTAGGGCCAGGACTATGTAAGGGGATAAATGTAGGGTATGTTTATGTGTCTGAGTCTGTCTTGTGTAGTGAAAGCGTTACAAGGTTTTTTTTTTTTTTTTTTTAAGGTAAGGTGTAGGGTTAGGTTTTGGGGGAAAGGACATAGTTAGAGTTAGCACCCATTAGTAAGGTGGTGCAGGGGAAAGGAAATATCAGTGATTTGTCAAGATCTCTAATTGCAGAACAATAGCAGTTATATTTAGAATGCTTTCATTATTGCTACAGAGACAGCAAGAGAGTTATCATTTTGAATTCATACTTTTGGTGCACTCATGTTAGAGTTTCTTTCAATTTTCACTGTAATTCTTCATCTCTGCCCACATTTAACAGCTAATAAAGTGACCTGCCTGTCAAGCATGGCCTTATTGGCTTTTTAAATAGCTTAGCTGTAGTGTTTTTTTGGATCTCTGCTCAGGAAATGCACTGGAATACTGCTCCAGCATAGCCTTTATGATGCATTCTGGTCTGGAACCATGAGTTCACTGATCTTGTAATTCTGCTTTATGTACTGATAAATAAATGACATCACATTACTAAGGCCCAGGATAATAATCATGGTCATACATTGAGTGAGTTCAGCTAATGCATTGAACCTATCACCAAGTCTGCCCATCCTTTTGAAACAGGATTACTAATTTCTTTACCTGTATCAGTCCCTGTTTTGGCAGTTACATCCTGCAGGAAAAAAAAATAATACATAGCAAATGTCATTAGATTTTACAACTAAAAATGCTTCCTAAGTTTACTCTAATAGTTGCATGGAACAATTATTCTGTATCTGAAGCTGCATGGAACAACTGTTCTGTATCTGAAGTATCTTAATAATATACAATAAACAGAAACAACTCAAGTTCTACAGCAATGAAGTTTTATTTTGGCAGAAAAGTGAAGACCAGTCCTTTGCACTAGCTGGGAGTATAGCTTGCCCTGCAAGATGTCAAGTTTCCTTAAATTGTCCCAGTCTGTGAATTTGAAAAGGTGGCAACTCTATTTTCGAAGAAGTTTCTAAGATGAATTCTTACTTTTTCCTAATAGCTTAATCTCAGATAACTATGACACTCTACTGAACTTTGGATACATATCATCATCACATCTGCTGGCTTTGCTGTTTTGCTGGCAATGCAGTTTAACAGCTTATTTACTGAAGAGTATATTTAATCTGCAAACCTACTCAAATAGCATCCGTATTTTAATGTCTAATTTGTTTATTGCTTTACTTCAGGATCCCAGCAGGACTGCAGCCACAAAAATTCCCTTCAAGTCTCTTGTTAAGACTTATTGTTTGCCTAGCAATAATAACCGAGTGTCACGTAAATTACATTTCAACTCAGCATGAGTCCTTTATGTTTTAATATTAAGAGAGCCTACATGATCAAGTAAGCAAAAACTCAAAAGTGAGTAATTCCTAGTTAATTGGAAATGCTGCTGAGTTACTCACAGTTTGCAATACAGATGTCTGAACTTGCATGTTTTTGAAATTCAGAAAATGAGACACCTACTCTTGAAATGCAAAGCTCTTTTCCTCCCACTGAAAATAGGAGACACATCTTTTTTAAACTAAAACCTGAAATTCTCAAGATGTAATGTATGCATTTGTTTAAATTGTTTGATTTGCTGAATCTTCATAAGTTTTATACTTGCGCCTACTTGGGGGATACTATTTAGTGATAGGTTATAATGTTACTGTTTTGAAATACTTAATTAATTTGATTTTATTTAATAGATAAATGGAGTTGCATTTTTTATATTGTATACTCATTAAATTCTAACTGAAAGATATAATACTACAGTCAAATTGTCTAATGTGAATGATATTATCATCCATAATGTGCAATCTATTTATAGAAGATGTAATCACGGAGAAGCTAGACACAGAAACAAAGAAGTAACAGTGTACTGTCCATTGCAATACTGTAGAAGTAATTTAAAAGTTAGACGTAAACTAAACAGAATAACCTGGGACTTGTCAACCTTGAAACATATCAGAAACATCACATATAAGTTTCAGGTCTGAAAGATGCTGAAATACTTACATACAGTTTTTCCATTCAGTTTTTACAGAATCCTTGTTTACTTCACCTTTTACGGAATACATTATTCTTGCAATCTACTAATCTCAATATATTGTGAGTCCTTTCATCTAGTAATGCACATTTTCCATTCCCTAGCTAAAACATTTTTGTAGTTAAAGAAAGCATATATCTAGCTCTCCAGTACTTTGAGTTTTTCTACTCATGGGTTTCCTTCTGCCCAAACAGGCATACCTGCCATGTACATTTAGATCTAATTAGGTTCAGCTACCTGCTTCCAGCATTATTGTACTCTTGGGTTTGACCAAAACATATGTTTTGTGATTATATTAGGGGAACCACATTTCCGACACAAATGATCAGATTTCTTACCACTCTTGTGGTGATTATCGAGTGTTAAGTGCCATGAATGAAGTAATCTCATTTGTGAATCCCATACTTTATGCCACCACCTAATAGAGTGTATTGCTGCCATGTCCCCTCTCACAGATTATCTTTAAACTGGTTTACCATCAAAATTGCAGGTGAAGGTTCGACGACCACGAGATGTCAAAATTTGGTTGGCTGAATCTGTGTTGTTGAACCTTCATTTGTGGAATTCCTGGTTCAGTGAATGCACTGTGCATTCGTACATATGTGGTAGACCTTATGACAAGAGATCCCAGTATAGTGCAAAGCAGGAAATTTGCCCTTTTCCTCACTGTAGTGCGATCTCTTAGTTGGAATATGTAATATGCAGGGGGAGTGGGGGCACTGTCCCGCACAAAGGGTGCAGGGGGGGTTTGGCCCCCCCTGCATAATAGTTACGCCACTTGATGTGCAGTGTCTGACTGCAGTCTACGGATGTTGAGAAAGGTCAAATTCACTTAAGGAAGTGTGTTTGCGACATTCTGACCCTTCTGACATTCCGTTTCAAACATGTGTGTCAATATTTCAGGTAGGAATTTATTTTGAATGTCAGCTATTTGATAGTAAACCCTTTCAGTTCTATACTTTCTGTAAATCTCCAGGTCTAAGTGTAACCCTTGCTACTGTGCTCTGCTTAGTATTCAAATCATGGTATATGAAACTACTTCTCCCTTTCATTACTCCATTCCAGGCTTCCCAGTATGCTATTCTGGCTTCCATTTTACTTATTTCCCAACAATACTCTCACTTATTGACACTTTAGTATTTAATTCCTTCCTAGATTTGAAGGTGTAGAAATAAAACCCCCAACAACTGGCCCTTTTCGGAGTGCCCCTGAAAGAGACCTTTATATCTGTTCCTAATTCAAGTGAATTTGCTCCTTTTGCATTAAATCTTTGACTTCCCCCATTAATTGCAGAACCCTTGAATGATTCGTGATTGAATTTAGGGGCGGGGGGTTGATGCTCCAGAACATATTTCCCTGTCTCCCCAGATCTCTTTCCTGCAGAAGGAACCAGGAGATTGGGATGACCCCCAATTCTACTAGTCATCTGAAAAACTAGTTCTAGTGAGTAAGCCCAATTGAACTAGGGCAGGAGAGCTGAGTTAAATTAAATGCCATTGCATATTTTGCTAGGCTATGAACTCCCCATCCACATTTCTCAGCCTCTAACCTTTTCAATACAATTTGCTTAGCAACTTTTGGAGGGAACTGGGATGCAGCCATTTATAGATAATGCACTGGATGATGTCACTGAATTAAATGCATGTAAATTCCATGTCAAAGTGATACATTTCTTCAAGTATTGCATCTGTGCCTGGAATATACTTTCTGTTATATCTTGCATGTTTACTTCAATTATTTTTCTAGGGCTAGAGCACCTTTAGTATAGAATCCTAAATACTTAGCCTGATGCACCTCTTGTCTTTGACCATAAGCACCCTTCCCTTTGCCTCTCTGTACTCTAAGAAATACTCTCATACCCGCATTACTTTGGATTCCTGAGTATTGCCCAGATTCAGTGAATACTTCTAATACTAGCTGAATAACGTTATTATTATCAGCAACAGAAATGTGCTAATTTCATACTGTTGTTCCTCCAATTCTTTGAGTTTGCTTCTGTCTCTGACTTATAGCACAAGCTCTTCAATCGCTCAGGTGAACCTCTGTCTAGTACCCTTTGGTAGTAGCTCAAATTTTGGGTTATAGAATAGTGCTTGGAGCCAGTAACAAATCTATGTCCAGTGTTCCTTTTTTCAATACCTGGAAAGGAAATTCTGTGATGTTGAATGTTTCTTTGGTGTCAGAAAGAATTAAAATTACATTATTTGACCTGTTAGACATGATTTGTAAAATAATATGCTGCCATCCACCAAGCAACTGCTTGTTTTGTAATAAGCCAAATCTAACATGGGGCTGTTAACACAGGTAATAACCTAGTAACTTTGCTAGAAATTTCATATCTAGGTTTATTATTGGCAGAAATTATGAAACTCCAAGCAATTCCCCTTCCTGATTAGGTAAGACTATCACACATGCTTGGGGCACCAAGTTCACTATTTCTCCTTCATCCACTATTCTATTATTTAAGTAAGCCAATTACTTACTTAAGACATTCCTTTCCTACTTATATAGCTCAGCAGGGTAACCATCTGCCCCTGCCTCATTATTTTTCAGGAATTTCATGACAGATTGAACTTTGCTATTAAGATAATGAAGTCTAATTCCTCTCTTTTAATGAAGTCTAATTCCTCTCTTTGACTCTTAAAGTCTTATACAGATTTTGCTGAAAGTTTCTAATTGTGTCTCAGTATATCCACTCTCTACATATTGTGCTGCTTTCCACATGAAGCCCCTCTTTAAATGTTCAGCTTCAGCCTGGGTTATGGTAAGGACCTGTAGGTTATAAGGAAATAATTCTGCTTTTTTTTTAATTTCTGACTCCATCACTGCAGTTCCATCTCTGCCTGTATGTGAGCCAGCTCCTATTCATTAACGCCTAATATACATTGTTCCTTCTTCTTTCTATCCCTTCAGCAGTCATAAGTCTGGGCATCACCTCCGCTTTATACATCTTCATCGGTTTAGAGAAATTGAATCTCTTTGTCTTACATTATCCCACAGAGCTATAGTAATGATCTGCTCAACCTTCTCTGTTCCTAACAGTGAGTTCCATTTTCAGTGGGCCCATCCACCTTCCAAACAGTGAGTTTCATTTGAAGTGGGCCCATTTCCAAGGCCTTCCACACTGTGAGCACACTGTCACAGTACAAATTCTAACTGGGTATGACTTGATATCGACCTGTCCAGGATGTCAGCTTTGAACAATGACTCCCTATCTTTATTTGGTGCAAGGATCAGTTCCACCCTACTACCTTGATTACTGGGGCCTTGTATAAATGGTATGTTGTCATCCTCACAATGCCTGTCTCCCATATCTCTGCTAACTTTAGTAATTTCAGTAGTTCAATCAAATAAGCCTGGTCAGTTTCCCATATAATACATCCAATGACTGCTTTAGCAAGACACTGAAGTCTCCCACAATTATCTCTCTTCTCTTTTCTCTAATTAGCTGGAAGAGTATTAAAAAAAGGGAAAAATATATATATATATATATATATATATATATATATATATAATGAAGAATAGTACCCAATCCACACGATAAATGAATGAAAATGTCCAAAACTGGAAGGAACACCACCAAATAACTGTTTCAAAGAACAGGATACCAAATACTCCTTCAGAAGTTTAAAACCAGAAAAGTTTAATGCAATAATGTGAGCGCTTTCGCGGACCACACATCCGCTTCTTCAGACATAATGAAACAAAAGAATGCTTCTACATTTGTAGTAATGGTTGACCAATCAAACAAGAAAACTAATTGATTAATTAACTAATTAAAACAAATTCAAAATGAATAACATATTCTTAAAGCAACCCCATCATCTTAAAACACTTCATAAAAATAATACAAAATATGTATGCTGATATATATAAAATCAACAAAATAAATATTATACATAATAAAATATAAATATCATATAAATATCAATACAATTATATTATAAATAAATATAATTGTATTGATATTTATATTTTATTATGTATAATATTTATTTTGTTGATTTTATACATAATAAAATATAAATATCATATAAATATCAATACAATTATATTATTATAAATAAATATAATTGTATTGATATTTATATTTTATTATGTATAATATTTATTTTGTTGATTTTATATATATCAGCATACATATTTTGTATTATTTTTATGAAGTGTTTTAAGATGATGGGGTTGCTTTAAGAATATGTTATTCATTTTGAATTTGTTTTAATTAGTTAATTAATCAATTAGTTTTCTTGTTTGATTGGTCAACCATTACTACAAATGTAGAAGCATTCTTTTGTTTCATTATGTCTGAAGAAGCGATGTGGTCCGCGAGCGCCACATTATTGCATTAAACTTTTCTGGTTTTAAACTTGAAGGAGTATTTGGTATCCTGTTCTTTGAAACAGTTATTTGGTGGTGTTCCTTCCAGTTTTGGACATTTTCATTCATTTATCATGTGGATTGGGTACTATTCTTCATTGTGTTTTCTTGTGGTTTGTGATGGAAGGAACTGACAAAGGAAATATGAATGGTGTGGCTCATGTTTTAATGGATACAAGTTCCAATGGTAGATTAAGAACTCTGTTAACAGAATCAGTTAATCCGCTCATGTCTATGGATTTCCGAATGAGTAACAATGTAGTAAATTTCAATGCCGCTAGTGAGCAAGCAGTGAGTAGTCTAAAAAAAGATATAGAAAATAACATCTACAGATTTAAGCGTCTACAATGTCAACGTTATCATCTAGAAGCTTGTTTGAGCTGCAATGTGGTTCCACATGGGCTAAGAATTCTTAATATGCCCACGTATGGTAACAGCTATCCGGAACTTTTGTTGCAGTGGCAACAAATCAATTTAAATGCAAGTAAAGCCTATTTAAGGCTCTTATTAGACTTTTTTCACCCGATTGAGTTTGATTTGAGAAAATCTATTGAAGAGCAACAAGTTAAATTAACTGAATTACTTGGTGGTGATTGTAGTGAGCTTTATTTACATGAATTGATTGACAAAGTATCACGATATGAGACTAACCTCCTTGAATATAAAAAAAGAAATCTTAATAGAGACATTGATGATTTCGCCAAACAAAATGTCTTTATTTGGCCAAGAACTGCCAATGGGGTCAGTAACAATTTGCCAGTGACTCGTAGGCAAGAAAACCTAGCCAATAGAGACAGAATATCAACCAACACAGTTAATTCTGAATTGCCTCCACAAATGGTATCTTCCGAACAGGAAATACTTGGGCGTTCCCGGTCTGAAGAGACGGAGCAGAAGGAAGTGGCAAGTTTGAATGGTGAATCTGTGCAGATCAACGGAGTAGTCAACGACATTGCATCTCCCGATCCTGTCCGTTCTGTTTATACTTCACCTCATGAACAATTGTCTGATTCTGCATCAGCTATTAGTATGAATATGTCTGACGACATGAGCAATTCACAGACATTCTCTAGCGTCGTCAGACGGAAAATACAGCTAGAGAGAGTTGAGTCTGCAAATTTTCCAGTTGCTCCCCTGCCTATAAGAGTGGGCAGAAGTCTGTCGAGTCAGAAATGGCAAGGGGAGCGAAAAGGAAAGAACCACCTGGCCAACAACAACGGACATTGAAGAGACTCTGGAATCAAGAAGCCTAGTATGGAACATTTCCATGTATGATTTGACTCAGGATGAACTTGAGCTTCTTAATAAAGGTATGAACTTTATACCAACGTCCAATATGGACATTACTGAAGCGATCATGTCTGTTGGACTGTTTTCACGTAGCATAGCTTTGAAATTGCAATTTGGCAATGAACCTACAGATCATATCAATTGTTTTAAACGTAGGAGTTTATTTACACCGCATCTCTCACCAAGTGTTGAGACTTTTATCAAAGCTGTTGAGAATGCTCTTTATAATGATTTTCATTTTCGATGAACATCAAAATAACAATTTAACCAGGAATGAGTTAGAGGCATTAAATAAATTGAAGGACAATGGCAATATTGTCATACGCCCTGCAGATAAGGGCAGACCAGTAGTTGTGTTAGATTCTGAGTATTACTTGGATACAATGTTAAAAATGTTAGCGGATGAAGCTTATGAAGTAGTACCATATAGTATTGTTTCTGAAATACAAACTAACATTCATAATAGTTTGCTTGAATGCAAACTTATGAATATTATAAGTGATGATTTGTTTAATTATTTCATTGTGCAACATCCTATTATACCTAGCCTTCACGGGCTACCCAAAATACACAAAAATCCGGTCAAACCTGCTTTTAGACCAATAGTATCAGGTTCAGGATGGTTGACTGAACCGCTTTCTATATACTTGGATTCAGAATTGAAGAAAGCGTTATTGGCTTTTCCTTATATTTTAAGAGATACAGAACATTTTTTAACTGATTTGTACACATTTGTATTTAATCTTGACACCATAGATGGGATATTGCTTGCAACTATGGATGTAACATCACTTTTTACCTGTATTCCGAATACAGAAGGTTTAGCCTTATTGAAAAAGTTACTTTCTGAATGTGATATGATTGACAATGGTAAAGTAAACTTTCTCAATTTACTATTAGAGTTAGTGTTGAAATCAAATATTTTTGTTTTTCAGAACAAATGTTATAAACAGCATAAGGGGGTAGCCATGGGCACTAGCTGTGCTAACAGCTATGCCAATTTAGTCATGGCTGCTTGGGAAACGGAATACATACTGAATAATTCGAATATACTTTTTTACAGAAGATTTGTAGATGATCTCTTCTTTCTCTGGAAGGGTGCACATAATATGCTCATTTCTTTTGTCAATTAATTGAATAACATGGATTCATTTTTAAAGTTTACTGTAGATTTTTCCAGTAGGAGTATACATTTTTGGATGTGACGATATACTGTGAATCCAATTGTTACAAAACTAAAGTTTATCGTAAACCATGCTACAAACCAGCATACTTATATAGAACAAGTATGCATAGTCCCATGGTTTTTAACAACATTATTAAGGGGCAGACTATGAGGTTATCCCGATTATCATGTGAGGAAACCTCTTTAAAGAACGAACTCTGTAACCTTAAATTGGGATTGAAGAAGAGGGGATACAGTCACCAGGAGATATCCAGAGTTTATTCACAAGTGGATGTTCTGAGGAGAACTAGGGCGAGACCCTATTATTCGGACAGGAACACTAATGATGCTGCAGTGCCTTCTGGTCAGCAGCAGAGGAGAGAATCTATTATTCTTCCTTATAGTAATAATTTAGATAGAGTGAAGCATGCTATTATTTCCAATTGGAATATTTTGATGGTTGATGAGAGAGTGAGAGACATTGTTGGGCCATTTCCTAATTTTACTTATAGTAATATGAGAACATTGAAACAACAGCTTTGCTATCATAATTTTGTAACTGACGTAGACAACATTACACCCAGCAATTTTGGTGGCACTAGAAAATGTGGCTGTTGCATGCAATGCCAATACATTGATGAGTTACACTTTTTTAAACACCCAGATACAGGGCGATTGTGGGAGCTACGTAACAATAGCACATGCAATTCTAAAAATGTAGTCTACGTGGCACACTGCTTAGTATGTTTTCGTTTCTATGTTGGTAAGACCAACAGAACTCTTAGGGAACGTATTAGAGACCATGCATATTGCCTCAATAGGAGGCAAGACTACAGTGCATTGGCAAAACACACAATGCAGGAAGGCATTGAGCATGTGTTCCAATTTCAAGTGCTGCATATACAACAAGTAAATATACGAATGGGTGATATTATAAATTTAACAGAATTAGCAGAGGTTAAATGGATCATAAGGCTCGCCGCACACCGTGGCAGAGGCCTGAATGACACTGTCTCTCTTAAACCTTATTTGAAGGCTAGAACTTTAAGATAGCTACACCGTGTAATAGTTATTTAACATTAATAACATTGTTTTTTCTGTATTCCTACACATCATTTATTCAGTATATTATTGATGTTATATAATTGTATTGATATTTATATTTTATTATGTATAATATTTATTTTGTTGATTTTATATATATCAGCATACATATTTTGTATTATTTTTATGAAGTGTTTTAAGATGATGGGGTTGCTTTAAGAATATGTTATTCATTTTGAATTTGTTTTAATTAGTTAATTAATCAATTAGTTTTCTTGTTTGATTGGTCAACCATTACTACAAATGTAGAAGCATTCTTTTGTTTCATTATGTCTGAAGAAGCGGATGTGTGGTCCGCGAAAGCGCTCACATTATTGCATTAAACTTTTCTGGTTTTAAACTTCTGAAGGAGTATTTGGTATCCTGTTCTTTGAAACAGTTATTTGGTGGTGTTCCTTCCAGTTTTGGACATTTTCATTCATTTATCATGTGGATTGGGTACTATTCTTCATTGTGTTTTCTTGTGGTTTGTGATGGAAGGAACTGACAAAGGAAATATGAATGGTGTGGCTCATGTTTTAATGGATACAAGTTCCAATGGTAGATTAAGAACTCTGTTAACAGAATCAGTTAATCCGCTCATGTCTATGGATTTCCGAATGAGTAACAATGTAGTAAATTTCAATGCCGCTAGTGAGCAAGCAGTGAGAAGTCTAAAAAAAGATATAGAAAATAACATCTACAGATTTAAGCGTCTACAATGTCAACGTTATCATCTAGAAGCTTGTTTGAGCTGCAATGTGGTTCCACATGGGCTAAGAATTCTTAATATGCCCACGTATGGTAACAGCTATCCGGAACTTTTGTTGCAGTGGCAACAAATCAATTTAAATGCAAGTAAAGCCTATTTAAGGCTCTTATTAGACTTTTTTCACCCGATTGAGTTTGATTTGAGAAAATCTATTGAAGAGCAACAAGTTAAATTAACTGAATTACTTGGTGGTGATTGTAGTGAGCTTTATTTACATGAATTGATTGACAAAGTATCACGATATGAGACTAACCTCCTTGAATATAAAAAAAGAAATCTTAATAGAGACATTGATGATTTCGCCAAACAAAATGTCTTTATTTGGCCAAGAACTGCCAATGGGGTCAGTAACAATTTGCCAGTGACTCGTAGGCAAGAAAACCTAGCCAATAGAGACAGAATATCAACCAACACAGTTAATTCTGAATTGCCTCCACAAATGGTATCTTCCGAACAGGAAATACTTGGGCGTTCCCGGTCTGAAGAGAGGGAACAGAAGGAAGTGGCAAGTTTGAATGGTGAATCTGTGCAGATCAATGGAGTAGTTAACGACATTGCATCTCCCGATCCTGTCCGTTCTGTTTATACTTCACCTCATGAACAATTGTCTGATTCTGCATCAGCTATTAGTATGAATATGTCTGACGACATGAGCAATTCACAGACATTCTCTAGCGTCGTCAGACGGAAAATACAGCTAGAGAGAGTTGAGTCTGCAAATTTTCCAGTTGCTCCCCTGCCTATAAGAGTGGGCAGAAGTCTGTCGAGTCAGAAATGGCAAGGGGAGCGAAAAGGAAAGAACCACCTGGCCAACAACAACGGACATTGAAGAGACTCTGGAATCAAGAAGCCTAGTATGGAACATTTCCATGTATGATTTGACTCAGGATGAACTTGAGCTTCTTAATAAAGGTATGAACTTTATACCAACGTCCAATATGGACATTACTGAAGCGATCATGTCTGTTGGACTGTTTTCACGTAGCATAGCTTTGAAATTGCAATTTGGCAATGAACCTACAGATCATATCAATTGTTTTAAACGTAGGAGTTTATTTACACCGCATCTCTCACCAAGTGTTGAGACTTTTATCAAAGCTGTTGAGAATGCTCTTTATAATGATTTTCATTTTTCGATGAACATCAAAATAACAATTTAACCAGGAATGAGTTAGAGGCATTAAATAAATTGAAGGACAATGGCAATATTGTCATACGCCCTGCAGATAAGGGCAGACCAGTAGTTGTGTTAGATTCTGAGTATTACTTGGATACAATGTTAAAAATGTTAGCGGATGAAGCTTATGAAGTAGTACCATATAGTATTGTTTCTGAAATACAAACTAACATTCATAATAGTTTGCTTGAATGCAAACTTATGAATATTATAAGTGATGATTTGTTTAATTATTTCATTGTGCAACATCCTATTATACCTAGCCTTCACGGGCTACCCAAAATACACAAAAGTCCGGTCAAACCTGCTTTTAGACCAATAGTATCAGGTTCAGGATGGTTGACTGAACCGCTTTCTATATACTTGGATTCAGAATTGAAGAAAGCGTTATTGGCTTTTCCTTATATTTTAAGAGATACAGAACATTTTCTAACTGATTTGTACACATTTGTATTTAATCTTGACACCATAGATGGGATATTGCTTGCAACTATGGATGTAACATCACTTTTTTACCTGTATTCCGAATATAGAAGGTTTAGCCTTATTGAAAAAGTTACTTTCTGAATGTGATATGATTGACAATGGTAAAGTAAACTTTCTCAATTTACTATTAGAGTTAGTGTTGAAATCAAATATTTTTGTTTTTCAGAACAAAGGGGGTAGCCATGGGCACTAGCTGTGCTAACAGCTATGCCAATTTAGTCATGGCTGCTTGGGAAACGGAATACATACTGAATAATTCGAATATACTTTTTTACAGAAGATTTGTAGATGATCTCTTCTTTCTCTGGAAGGGTGCACATAATATGCTCATTTCTTTTGTCAATTAATTGAATAACATGGATTCATTTTTAAAGTTTACTGTAGATTTTTCCAGTAGGAGTATACATTTTTTGGATGTGACGATATACTGTGAATCCAATTGTTACAAAACTAAAGTTTATCGTAAACCATGCTACAAACCAGCATACTTATATAGAACGAGTATGCATAGTCCCATGGTTTTTAACAACATTATTAAGGGGCAGACTATGAGGTTATCCCGATTATCATGTGAGGAAGCCTCTTTAAAGAACAAACTCTGTAACCTTAAATTGGGATTGAAGAAGAGGGGATACAGTCACCAGGAGATATCCAGAGTTTATTCACAAGTGGATGTTCTGAGGAGAACTAGGGGTAGACCCTATTATTCGGACAGGAACACTAATGATGCTGCAGTGCCTTCTGGTCAGCAGCAGAGGAGAGAATCTATTATTCTTCCTTATAGTAATAATTTAGATAGAGTGAAGCATGCTATTATTTCCAATTGGAATATTTTGATGGTTGATGAGAGAGTGAGAGACATTGTTGGGCCATTTCCTAATTTTACTTATAGTAATATGAGAACATTGAAACAACAGCTTTGCTATCATAATTTTGTAACTGACGTAGACAACATTACACCCAGCAATTTTGGTGGCACTAGAAAATGTGGCTGTTGCATGCAATGCCAATACATTGATGAGTTACACTTTTTTAAACACCCAGATACAGGGCGATTGTGGGAGCTACGTAACAATAGCACATGCAATTCTAAAAATGTAGTCTACGTGGCACACTGCTTAGTATGTTTTCGTTTCTATGTTGGTAAGACCAACAGAACTCTTAGGGAACGTATTAGAGACCATGCATATTGCCTCAATAGGAGGCAAGACTACAGTGCATTGGCAAAACACACAATGCAGGAAGGCATTGAGCATGTGTTCCAATTTCAAGTGCTGCATATACAACAAGTAAATATACGAATGGGTGACATTATAAATTTAACAGAATTAGCAGAGGTTAAATGTATCATAAGGCTCACCGCACACCGCGGCAGAGGCCTGAATGACACTGTCTCTCTTAAACCTTATTTGAAGGCTAGAACTTTAAGATAGCTACACCGTGTAATAGTTATTTAACATTAATAACATTGTTTTTTCTGTATTCCTACACATCATTTATTCAGTATATTATTGATGTTATATAATTGTATTGATATTTATATTTTATTATGTATAATATTTATTTTGTTGATTTTATATATATCAGCATACATATTTTGTATTATTTTTATGAAGTGTTTTAAGATGATGGGGTTGCTTTAAGAATATGTTATTCATTTTGAATTTGTTTTAATTAGTTAATTAATCAATTAGTTTTCTTGTTTGATTGGTCAACCATTACTACAAATGTAGAAGCATTCTTTTGTTTCATTATGTCTGAAGAAGCGGATGTGTGGTCCGCGAAAGCGCTCACATTATTGCATTAAACTTTTCTGGTTTTAAACTTCTGAAGGAGTGTTTGGTATCCTGTTCTTTGAAACAGTTATTTGGTGGTGTTCCTTCCAGTTTTGGACATTTTCATTCATATATATATATATATATATATATATATATATATATATATATATATATGGGAACACTACTAAATCTCAAACTTTTGAAATCTTGAATTTCAAAAGCTCGAGACCATGTAGCCGAAACCCCACATTACAGAAAGACCAGAAGCACGAAATTCAAAATCCCGATGTTAAGGGATTTTGAGTTAGCGCTTCTGGTGTTGCGGTTCAGGTAAGTATGTGTGTGTAAGTATGTTTGTGTGGGGCTTTAGTGTGTTTATGTGTGTGTGTGTGTGTGTGTGTGAGGGGCTGTAATGTGTGGGTGTGAGTTTGTCTTGTGTGTATGTTTGTGCGATCTCAGAGTTAGAATATTAAAGTAGGGGGGTGTGGGAGGGCACAGCCGAAGCCCCCCTGCTTATCTTTAGTGTAGGGTGGTTTGGTTATGGGGGGAGGCTGTGTGTATGTTTGTGTGTGTGCTGTATGTATGTAGTACTTTCGCGATTTTGAATTTTGCGGTTTTGATATTTTGGTAATGTGGGGTTTCGGGCTTATAGTCTCGGTATTTTGGGCTTCGGGATTGTGTAATTTCGAGATTCAGTAGTGAATATATATATGATATATATATATATATATATATATATATATATATATATATATATATATATATATATATATATATATATTTACAGCTAGATAGATAGATAGCTATATACACACTGGCTCATTTGTATTAGTTTCATATGTTTCTTATAAGCTATTCCTGTCCACTGATCGTGCTTTCACATTTTATCCAGCTAGAACTCACGCCTTTTATAACTTCACTGCCTTGAACTTTTAAGAGCCCACTGAAAAGAATAGCAACTCCTTTCTTATCATTTTCAGGCTTAATGTCAGCATACATGCATGAAAATGACCTATACGGTAACTTATTTGCTGCCTTAATCTTTAATTTAGTTTTCTGTAAATGTATGATACCTTTAACTCCATCTCACTTACGTTTCTGTAGATTTCTTTTTCTTCTGATGAGATATGATGATAACCCCATATTCCAAATCAGAAATATCAATTTTTGGCCCTTCACATTTACATGCTGTGTCCTTCTCAATGACATGGTTATTCATTCTGTGTATGACTCAGGGTACATTCTCCCCACATTTTTTTTTAGTGATAGAATGCATCACCAGAAAGGGCATCACAAATGCTTATATTTAGTGGGTCACTATTAGATTGATGAAAACACTAAATATCAAACAGCTTAGAAATTGAAAATGCTATTCTTCAGAATCACTATTGTGAGATCGAAGTAGAGTGAAGATCAGAAAATTTGCCATTTCCTTACTGTAGTGGGATCTCAGAGATGGTATATATAATTACTGAGGGTGTGGAGGAGCGCAGCATTTTCAATTTCTAAGCCGTTCGATATTTAGTGTTTTCTTCGATCTAATAGGGGCCCATATTTAGTTACTGTTCTTAAGTTATGATACCACCTGAGATACAGCATGCATTTTTCTACACTTAGATGCCAGGACATATGATATAATAGTATATATAATGTATAATATATATATATATATATATATATATATATATATATGTATATATATATAAAACTTAATACAAAAATGGAAACCTAATTGTATATTAACAAACTTCTTAACTTACATAGAAGTATGTAAGGAGAAGAGAAAAAAAAAGTCATAAATGGACTGACAAATCCCAATGCCATTTGAGTGAACTTTTGAAATTAACATATACATGTTCAGAAATCAAGATGTTATCCCTCTAAGGACTCATATTACAGTCTTAGATGTCTGAAAGCAAAATAGGAGCCCTGACTCTCCCAGCAAAAGTAAATATGGTACACCTGCTGAATAATGCATACATACACTAACTCACACACATAGATAACACAACCAAATAAATAACTACATAAATTAAATAATATAAACAAATAAAAACAGCATCATGTCATTTTAAATACTTCATCTGTACATTCTGAGTCCAGGTCTGCTTGGTCTAGCCATCTTCTTCTACACAAGATCAATTTCTCTGAGGGTGACATTTCTGTCCTACAGTATTTTTTTTTTTTTTTATCTTTTTATCAGTAACATTCAGCCACACTGTCTGATTTGTCAGAATTACCTAAGACTATCTCTGCCCATGTATGGAGATAGGGTGTCCTTCTGATTCCAATGAATAATGATGTGAATAATTTATTCCCTGTTACCCTGCTTTGTCACGATCTTGAAATCTCCTCTTATCCAGATTTCAACTAAGTGTCTTCTCGGGTTTTACTGACCAATCAGAACTTCACTTTCTCCAACCTTTGATCCTTAAATAGTTGCTGACATCTCTGTCTGTGCTCTGCTTTATGTTCTTTGAAGTTTTGTCCTGACTCCCTGATTTGTGCTTTTTACTCATAGATATCTCTCACTCCATTTAACATTTCAATAAGTAGTCCTCTAAAGGGCTAACACTTAATTCCTCTACCTTCTGTTTCAGGGTTATAGATAGGATATTTCATTTCTGTCAGTCCTGGACAGTGACAATGAGGAGACAGACATACTGAGAGGTGGGGGCATCTATTATATGATAAGGGAAATACCATGAATCTTTCCTGGTGACCAGCCAGGTTAGTAACCTCACTGCATAAGTTGCATGACAGCTGTGATCTGAGTTATTCCAGAGAGATGGCAGTAAGCACTACCTTTGACTCCTTCAGGTGCTTAATTTTTATTTATTTTATTTTACATTTGTTAACCCGGAGAGTCCAACTGGATACATGTCCATTTTCAGCGGAGGCCCGGGGAGAAAAGCTCCAGGTACATAACAGACATATGAACATTGTTAATGCAAAAAAGGAAGATAGTTGAGTTCTAAATACAATATAAAGATACATCACATCTTGGGAAAAAAATAACAGCAGCATATAAAAAAAAACATAGGTCAGTTGCAAAGGCGAGGCGCCTTGTTAAAAAGCGGTTAAGGATAGTGAGGTAAGAGAAGGGTAAATGATAGTGGTTAATCAGGTTTGGAAAAGGGTCATTGCCAGCGAGTATTGAGATGGGGTTTAAGCTTTTTTTTGAATTGTAGGAGTGAAGGTTCTGAGGTGAGCATGGTCTGTAGGGAGTTCCACATTTTACCTACAAAGTTTGAGAATAGAGAATCCCCAGCAGAATTATTGGCTTTGGTAGTTTGAGCTAAGATCTTATTGGAGGAGCGTAAAGATTGCAGGTTAATATAGGGGTGAATGATGTTTTTCAGAGCTGATGTTTTCTCTGGGTGATACAGTATCTGGTGAGCCGTTTTGAGTTGGTTGAAATGGAGTTGGCTGGAAAACTCTAACCACCCTAGTTGCTTCAAGTTAGTGCAGTGGTGCGTTCTAAAGGTGGAATTTATGGCAAATCTAGCTATGTGATTGTAACAAGAAGCAAGTTTGTTAAGGGTTGTCTTGTTTAGGTTTGTAAAAAGGGGGGAGGCATAGAAAAGAGTTGATAGTAGGTATGTGCTGGCAATTGTAATTTTAGCGTGAGAAGTGAGAAAGTGTTTTACTTTATAGAGAGAGCCAAGCTTTTTATTGACGGTTTTGATGGTTAGATTGAAATGGGTGTCAAATTTAAGGGAGTTATCAATGGTAACACCTAATAGCTTTGTGTGAGCTTCTGGTGATATAGTGATTCCATTGGAGGATGTAATAGAGAAGGTGGGGGAAGAGTCTTGTTAGTGGGTGAGAAAGTAAGTAGTTTTGTTTTGTTGGGGTTGAGAACTAGTTGACGACTTGAGAATCATTTTTCTATTAGGTTGAAGGTGTCTTGGGTTGAAGCAGTGAGGTCTGCCAGGTTGGAGGCAGTGCTGATGATAGTCGAATCATCTGCATATTGAATGCATGTGGCATGGGGGGTGATTGTGGGCAGGTCATTAACAAAGATGGTGAAGAGAAGAGGGCCAAGAATAGATCCTTGGGGAACTCCAAGTGTAACAGGTAGACATGTGGATAATTTGTCCTGCCATAGAACAGCCTGTTGCCTATTGGACAGGTAGGATTGGAACCATTTCAGCGTGGAATTGCTGTGTGATAGTTTTTTTAATGTATGGAGGAGTTGAATGTGGTTCACCATATCAAAGGCCTTGGAGAGGTCTAAGAAAAGAGCAGATGATAGTTTATTATTGTTTCTGAAGTTATTGATGGTATTAGAAAAGGATAGTAGGGCTGATGTGGTACTGTGATTTGGCCTGAAGCCATGTTGGGAGTTGGCTAGAATTTTATTTTTGGTGAGGTGTTCCATCAGTTGTTTGTGGACACATTTTTCCATAATTTTGGCCAGGGGTGAGAGTATAGCTATGGGTCTGTGGTTGGTTAGCTCTAGTGAGCTACCACCTTTATGGAGAGGAATAATGTGGGACATTTTCCATATGGAGGGGATGAAGGCTTCTGACAAGGTACGGTTTATGATTATGGAGACGGGATAGGAAATGGCCTCAGCTGCTCTTTGCAGAAACTCAGCTGGGAGAAGGTCAGCTGCTAGCTTAGTGGGTTTTAGTTTTTTAAGAAGAGATGTTATAGAGGATATGGGTACTGGATCGAAGGTAAATAGATGATCTAATGTAGTTGTAGTATTCTGCTGGCATGGGTAGTGGAGTGGGCTGGTTGTTTGTTTGAATTGTGTGGCCAGGGATTGTATAGTTTCTGTGAAGAAACTATTGAATGTGTTAGCAATGTTTACAGGGCACTGTTGTTTGCAAGTTGTTGGAGTGGGGGTGGTTGCCTGGCCTGGGTGCAGGAGCTTGTTTAAGCCTGCCCAGAATTTTTGTGGATTATTAAGGTGTTTGTGTTGGAGGTGGAGGAAGAATTTTTTTTTATCATTTAAGATCATTCTTTTAGTTTCATTTCTAAGTTGCCAGAAGGTTTGGTGGGAGTGTGGGTCTTTAGAGGTACGCCATGTGACCCACATCTTGTTTCTAGATACGATTTTGGATTTTGTTTCCTTAGAGAGCCACGGTGCGGTTTTGGTTTTAGTTCTAATGGACCGTATTGGAGCATGGGAATCTAGAATCTTGAGAAAGGTGGTGTTGAAGTAGATAACTGCCTCTTCAAGAGGAAGAGACTTGAGTATTGTCCAGTTGTGGGCTTTAAGTTCAGTTTGAAAAATGGAGGCGTTGAATTTATTATTGTTCCTGATTTTTTTATGGTTGTAAGAAGGGGGGTGATTTTCTTGAATTTGATAACATAGGTGAGTAAGTGATCACTCATGTCCTCTGGGTGAGTACATGCTGAGTACTGGTCAGGATCTTTATTAGTAAGGATCCAGTCCAGGATGCTGTCTTTGTTTTGGGGTTTACCTAGTCTGGTAGGAGTGGATATGAGCTGAGAAAAGCCATGTAGATTTATGCTGCTAGATGGGGAGCTAGATGAGAAGGAATTCCAATCGATGTTGAAGTCACCTAACACTATGGATTCCTGGGGGTGAGTTTGAGTTAATCAGTGGAGAAAGTCCTCTAAGGTTTTGTTATTATTGTTGCCTGGGGGGATGTAAATGCATGCTATATTTATGCTTTTATGTTTGTTTGGTTGAAGTTTTACAAGTAGAATTTCGGCATTGTTTGTTAGGAGGGGTTGTGGAGAGGCAAGGGAGATTTGTAATGTATTTTTGTAGAGTATGGCTACACCGCCACCTTTACGAGTTATTCGGTCTGCTCTTAATATATCATACCCTGGTGGGATTATCTGTGTGTGTTTCGTACTTGGATTAAGCCAGGTTTCTGTTAGACATAGTAGGTCTGGGGAACAAGTAGCTAAAAGGGCATGTAGGTTGTGAATCTTATTGTTTACACTTCTGATGTTTAGATGACAGGTCAGAAGAGAGTTAAAGGGTCTAGAGTTTAGATTGGCATGCAGACTGAGGAGGCAACCAGTAAAGGTTTATAAGACCCCTCAATAATTGAATCTTAGCAATCTAATAACAAATTAATCTCTCCTACTCATTCATATCATATACTGGAATACATTAGGGCCCCACACATGATCAGCTGCTATATAGTATATTTACATATAGAAGGAACTTGCATGCCAATGGTATTCATATTTCTGAACATACAGATGTCAGCCTTGCTGCACTCACTGAAAGATGTACACAACCCTCCTCTCTAAGTTCAACTATAGCTTTATCTCACTAAACAATCTGATAAGTCATAGTAAACAAATTCTAAATAAAAAGAAGACTTAAGTCACTTATAAAGTATAGTTTTAAGAACTTACCACAGCAGTAGATGTCCTAGTGATCACTGTTGCAGTATTCTAATTCTACTGGGTTATCCTGCAGAGGTAACCTGATGTCTGGTCAGTGTACCAGTGGAAAAACCTTCCATATGCTTTCATGTCTGGTATAAAATATAAGCCTATGGTCATAAGAGTACATAAGCTGATGCAAGACAGTGTGATCCTCAGACTATATAAAGTCAGGAGCCCTTGAACAAGCTTGAATAAAAGATCTAAGATAAAAAACAGGGTCAGCCAAAAAGATGGGAAAAGAGGATTCCTTACAGTGTATAAGTAAATATAAACAGAACAGGGGAGAGGGGGAGAGCTGCTATACTGCAACAGTGACCAATGGGACAACTACTGTTATGTCTACCAACCCAAGAAGTGCAGATCAGACAAAAGAAGTTCTTGATCTAGAAAAGGAATCTACTCTGTAATGTTTAATGAGATGTTTACAGAGGGCAAGGTTGCTGCTTTCAGAATTACTCTGAAATTAATACACTTGAAGAAAGCATCAGAGGAGGAAATTGTTCTGGTGGAGTTTGCTTTCAGTTGTGAAAACAAGGACTTGGTGTTGGAGGAATAACAGATGGATATAAATGTAGAGATCTAATTGGAAACTGCTTTAAGAAAGGGTTGCACAACTTGCCTTTCTGCAAGGAGACAAAAAGCTAGTATATTTTCCTAATGCCACTTGTTTTATCAAGGTATAATCTTAGTTGTCTGTGGACATCCAAGGAGTGCAGATGCCTCTCGTGTCTGTTTTGTGGGTTCAGACAGAAGGTAGATAAATATGCAGTCTGATTGACAGACAATTCATTGGCCATCTTGGGCATGAAAGAAGGTTTAGTACTAAGAAAGACTCTATCCTTATGGAAAATAAAAAAGGAGGTACAGCCATAAGGGCTTGAAGCATAAGGACCCTACTATCAGACATACGAACCACCAGCAAAATACTTTTTTCAAGTGCAAAACTTTAGGGTCGCATTGGCCACAGGTTCAAAAAGTTGATAAATATGGGGTTTTCCAAATTTAAATTGAGATGCTGGGTGGGGTGGGGATGGCTCAAGTGAAGGATGCCCTTTAGAAATTGCTTGTCTGCAACACTTGAAAACAAAGTTGGATTAACTGGCATGCAGGCTGAGATGGCACATAGGTGTGCCTTAATAGAAGCGTAGGCACATGGGTGCCAAAACCATAGATCCAGGGGGAGCGGGAGCTCCCCCCACTTTTACAGCTGCAAGACCTGTTGGGAAAAATGAATGAAGTGGAGTTTTCATGCAAATGTGGATTTAAGTGGGGAAGTTAAACTAAGTAAACTAGCTGTTCTTGTTCTCTTATTGCTCTGTGTTAGAGGATTCATGCTGCCGCTGTTCTGTTGGTGCTGCCAGAGCCAGAGTCATGCTGGTAAAGAGAGTTTTGTTCTTTTACTTGCAGAAGTTATGCTGCTCGTGTGTGTGTGTGTGTGTGTGTGTGTGTGTGTGTGTGTGTGTGTGTGTGTGTGTGTGTGTGTGTGTGTGTGTGTGCATGCAATGCCCCAGTTTGGTATACCTGGTGGTTACTGTTACTCAGGCTCAAACAAGAGCCTGAATTCTCTACCCATACCACCACTTGTGATTCAGGGAGGTCTGCCCATAGCTCTCAACTGTCCAGATTCCCACAGAATATTTGACGCATACTTTTGGTCAGTTCCTCGTAAAAGTTGTGGTTTTCTGGTAAATCACTGAGAACTGAATTCACTAAATAATGTCAGCCCTTTAAGTTTCAGTCTTCCTATCTTTCAGGAAACATATGGTAACACAAAACACTTTATTTCAGCAACTTTCTAAGATTATACAAGCAATATTTAAAATGTGTCCCTGGTTTTGGGTTTTGACCTCCACCCAAATAAATGTTGGCTTTTTCCAGATTTCCTGTGCTGTGAAGTTGAGGGATTTAGTTGGGTGTCAAGAGAATTTTACAAAGAGCAGAGAGCTTCAGGGGAAGAGAAGTTTACTTCTACTTATACTAAGCTGTTTGCATTGTTAGTAGCACAACAGGTAATATACTTGCTTTTGATGCAGAAGGCTGTGGGTTCTACTACCACAGTATGCAGATGGATCACTGATACTGTAGTGTATTGTAGGGAGTGGATGCTGCAGTCCTATGAATGTCCTCCTTTGGAGAAGTAACTATGTTTCTGTTACGTTTGCCATCCATTCCAAAATTACTAGTTTATCCTTTTTTTTAATGTAGCATAGGCAATTTATTCTTCAAGGGCAACAGGCACTGTATTTGTAGATAAAAAGATGAAAAATAAAGTTGTTTGCTAGCAGCAACTTCTTCATTAGTTACAGATCCCTTTCATGTGGAAATATTTAGATGACTTACTTTGCAGAGATTTTACATATTTGCTGATATTGGTGGATTGCAATGACAGACGTTTGAGTGGCCTTTTATGATTAAAATTTTCTGAAATGGGTAATTTTGACATTATTGTTTCATACATTTTGTTTCATTGCTTACTAGAAGACTGTTCCAAATTGCAAATTTAAAACACATTCTAACAAGTGATGCTGTATTATACAAGGAATATAATTTAATACAATCAGGTTAATACAATCAGGAAGGTGAATCAAAGAATGCATACATGTATGCTTGCTCACAGGATTCAGGAGATCAAAATAGGGGAATAAACCAGTCACCAATAGAGTCCCCCAGGGTTGGTGCTGAGACTTTTTCTGTTTGGCATTTACATCTCAAAAGTAAAAGGAAATATCAAAGGGCTTTGGCCAACTATGTTTGAGATAACTGCAAGCTTGGAGCAGTTATTAAATCCCCAAATCACTTAACCATCATCCAGGAAGGTTTGTCCCAAACAATAATTCAATAAAGTATTTCTATATTGCACAGCTTATAAACAAATTGATTGTGACTAGATCTAGAGTTGTTATTGTCCCCCTTTACAAATCCCTCATTAGGTAAATAATTTTGTATAATTCCCACTTTGGCATGTATCTGTCCAGACCCATGCAACAATTCAAATACCCACAGAGACACATTACTAAAAGGATACAAGTCCTATACAATAGGTCTTGCATGGACCACTTCAAAGATTTATCACTATACTCAGTATCCTACAGAGTGCTTAGAAATGACATGTCTGGCACACAAGGCATCCTCCAACCTAATACAGGTGGACCTACTGAATATCAGCAATTCGAATGGCATCAGAAATACTCAGTCCAGGTATCTAAACTGAATGTTGTGGAGAGATGGATATATATTACAGAGGCTACCACTGTTCCAGAACAGACTATCCATTCAAGTAAAACAAAGCTCATCCCTGTCCATATTCAAATGCAACTTGGATCTAAGAATAAGTAATAGAAAATATGTTCCAGGATTGCCCCTCATGCCACTAATGGATAGAGACAGTTCCTAAATGCTACATCCCTTACATGGGTATCCTCAAATTATCTATAGTATGATCACATTTATTCTCACTAGGGCTAATATACAATTATCACCATGAGATAGGTAAGACCAACCAGGAAATGTTAATTCAAGCACCAAAAAGGTAATTTGCTAAGTTTAAAATGTCTTCCAAGTGAACCAATGTTGTGGTAGTAAATAGTTTTAAAAATTGCCCTTTTTTAGATGACTAAGTGCCCCTCTCACCCTCTGCCCCCCAGTCTTCCACAGTCTTCAACAGCTTCTGGCACCTCTGCGTAGGCAAGTCCAGATTTGAGAAACTCACACAAGTAGGATGAAATGTAGGGATGCCCACCTGAAGGAGTTTTCATTCTTTTTATGATACCAGATTGAAAAGTTCTTCCATTTGGACATGTAAAGACCTTCTAGTGGTATATCTTCCTGCCTCCTGAAGCACTTGAAGCATGTCATTCTAGAAGTGCTGTCTGAAAGGTATTAAAATCCTATCATCTATAGTGTCAGGTTGAAAGGCTGTAAGTTTCAGCTTCTGCTGGTGAGGGAGTTGGGGCCTTAATTGCCAGCCCGGGGGGGGGGGGGTGACCCATTAGGTTGCCTTACAGAAATGCCTGCTGCAGCTCCTGTCACTTTCCATGCCTGTGCATGTGTCTGCACCCTTCCAGGATGTGCATGCCCATTCTCCCTGCTGCCACACCATTCTCCCTGCTGCCACACCAGTCTCCCTGCTGCCACACCAGTCTACAAAGCTGTAGTCAAGATATTATGCCTCTGTGCTACTTGAGCAGCAACCACCATATCAACTGTGTTTTTGTTTTGAATTCCTATAGTATTTGAAAAGATACAAACCAGTGGGTCTACTTCAAAAGACTGAAAATCAAAAATCCTGAATCCCAAAAAACTGAAAATTCAAAATGGTGGAATTTGTTCCTTCTCCACTGTTGTGCAATCTTGGAATTGATATATATTTGGGATTCAGTCTTTTGTTTTTTCAGTCTTCTGATGTAGACCCATGAATGTATATTATAGATATATAAAAAGGCTCCCTAACAGGACTTTCACTTATTTTGTGAATGAATCTCAAAATAGTGGTCACAAATTAGTGAAATTTTGGGAATGTGAGCAGCAATCTAAAACACAAAGGAAAGGAAAAAACACTGTTAATCAGAAATGTTACAGCTATCTTTAAGCCTTATTCACCACTGACAGCAGCCACTTCCATTCAGAGGCAGCCCTACCATACTGCCTTTATGTGATAAGGAATGGCATACTAGTGGACTGTCCTCTGGCTTAATAAAAATGTAAATGAGACATTCCATGGCAAAGGCTTAAATATTACATAAACAAAAGTAATTTGAAGTTTTCCAGTGCATGGCATATGCCAACAAATTAGAAGTATGAAACATTAATGTCTGGCATTACTGACTGACTGTAGGGGGTCTGTGAGGTGGAGCATGCACTTATTTAAAGCAAAGTCATGGATAATTAGAACAACAGGGCAGCCTAGGGTGCAATCATGTTTCTATGCATGTGTGTGTGTGTGTGTGTGTGTGTGTGTGTGTGTGTGTGTGTGTGTGTGTGTGTGTGTGTGTGTGTGTGTGTGTGTGTGTGTGTGTGTGTGTGTGTGTGTGTGTGTGTGTGTGTGTGTGTGTGAATGAGAGTGACTGAGTGAGGTTCCTCTGCCAACATGCTGCATAGGCTGCTTCAATTGTAATCAACAAGTGATTCAAAGACATGCAAATTAACTGATAATGAAGTCTTTCCACATTGCAACTAATGAGTCACTGAATAACTGTTTCTCACAATCACATTAAGGGATTCTTTTGGCAGCAGCACTTACTACTCACGGACAGGTGCTTTCTAAATCCTGATCAAAGTGTTTTTGCATGGTGGATTTTCCCTTTCCACTCCCTGTGGTGGGGTGGCTGTACCTTATTCACCAGTACCATTTAGATATTCCAACTCTGAAGTCACACCATCATCTGGAAGGGGAACTCCACAGTACCTGTAGATCAACCATCTGAGAACAAGCCCAAAATGTATGCACTAGCAAGCAACTATGTATGTCATGAATAAACCTGGATCCCAATGAAAATATATGCAAATGGCAACATTTCATGAAGTTATGCCAGACATCATCAATGTCCCTTTTTCCCATTTTCCACATGGGGTTGGGGTGTTCTGTCAGGGCTACATTAAATGCTCAAAGAGGCATTACATCGAACGCCTCTTCAGTGACACATAAACATTGACCACATTAAACTGAGAAAGTTCAAAACAGCAATTTGTTTCCCCTGGGAAAGAAATCACTAGCACCAAAAACACATACACACAATTTTAAACATAACAAAGTGGGGTGCTTCACCCCCACACCCCCCAACATGGGGGGTTGTGCCCCCCACACCCCCTAACTAAATATACTAACTCCAAAGGCACACTACAGTGGGGAAAACTGCAAATTTACAGGGATGGCCAAGCAATTTCTTTCTCAAGGGAAAAAATCACTGATGTCAGTATTTGCAGTTTTGTGCATTCGCTGTGTATGTGTTGATCTTCTTCTGTTGCACCGTGGTGGTGCAGCAGTTAGGCCATAGTGGTGCAGTGGTTAGCATTGTTGCCTCACAGCTAAAGGTTCTCCCATTCAATTCTCAGCTGGAGCGCCTTCTATGTGGAGTCTGCATGTCCTCCCTGTGGCTGAGTGACATTAAAGACATGCAGGTAGGTGCGACCGTGAATGGGCATGCCTTCTTTGAAGGCTGGGCATCGGGCTGGCAACTCTGCACCGTAAAACTCTATTGCCAATCATGAGCAGACCGGAGTTCCACTGTGGCAACCCCTAATCGGGAAAAGCCGAATGTCTGCTGTGTATTTGTTGATGAAGAGGCGTTCGCTGCAATGCCTCTTCCAAGATTTTGGTATAGACCCGTTCTGTCAACCATCACCATTTCTCTTGATTAAATGCCTCTCTTCCTTCACACAATCTGTCCACCTCTTTGTTGGTTAGCCTCATTTCCTCTTACCTTCTTATGTCCTCACCAGACTGTCTTTTACTTTTCTGCCCATCTGCCCAAACGCTGTGATGTCCTCATTCCTTCATCTATCTCACAGTGTGCATCCTACCACCCATCTCAGGAACTCATCTCCATTAGCTCTAGCTTCCACAACTGCTCTGCCTTTACTGCCCATGTTTCTGTACCATACATTAGTACTGGTCATACAGCTGTTATGCACACTTTACTTTTCAGCTTCTTTGGAATACTTTTGTCATATACTACCCTTGACTCTCTGTGCCAGTTGGCTGCAATTCTCTGATTCTAGCTTTGACCTCCTTGTTCAGACTTCACTTTTTATCAACCAACTCTCCCAGATACTCAAAGCTGTTAACCTGTTCCACTATCTTCCCTTCTATCTCAATTTTCATCTTCTGATTTCTTCCATTTGCTGCTATGATAACTGTCATATCTGTACCTAGTTTCATCTCTTGGCCCTCAGTTTTGCATTCCATTCCCCTAGCCTTTGCTGAAGTTATTGTTCAGAGATGGCCTGTAATGCCACATTGTCTGCATACAGCAACATTGCTGATCTATCCCCTTCAACCTGTTTGTTAATGTAGTCCATCACCAGTATGAACAGCAGTAAGCTTAGACCTGAACCCTGAAGCATACACACTACCACTGGGAACTCCTGTGCGAGTTCATACAATGTTCATATTTGAGTCACTGGGTCCTTGTACACAGCCTGCACTAATTATATGAGTGTTTCTGGGACTTCAAACTACTGCAGTACTACCCAGATCAGCTTTCTTGGGACATTGTCACATGTTTTCTCCAAGTATAGGAATGCCCAGTTGGACTCTCCCCTCATCTCTAGTTTCTTCTCAACTATCTGTCTCATTGCAAACATATGGTCAGTTGTGCAGCATCCTGATCTGAAATCAAACCACTCATAAGTTCAAGGTATAAGGCAAGACAAGGCTAGCTGCCCTTGCGAGCCATTTTAAACTAAGCCAGTTTCCATTTTTGTCCTCAAAATAACTTATCCGATTAGGTTATAGACTGGTCTTACCCATCTCATGGTTGATAATTATATGACTAATTGGGATCACAACACAGATAATTCTGAGGGGACCTGTGCATGGGATAAAGCATTTGGGAGCTGCCTCTGTCCATGAGTAATACACTGGGCAGTCCTGAGGTAAATTTTCTATTTCCCATCCATATATCTAAGTTGTTCTTGAATGTTGAAAAGGATGCACTTTGTTTTATGTGGTGGGGAGTCTGTTCTAAAGCAGTGGTATCCTCTGTGAAATATACTTGTCCCTCCAAGCTGTTTTGTTGATGTTGCAGAAGAGGTTTATATCCCTAGACCAAGTATTTCTGATGCCATTTGGCTTTCTGATTTACAGTAAATCCGTCAATAATGGGTGAGGGGGTGCCTTGTATGCCAGACACAGGTCATCTCTTTGCACTCTGTAGGATACTGATTATAGTGACATATCCTGAGCAACATTATATAAGTTCTGAAAAAATTGCATGCAAAATAAGCAGCATATAGATATCCTTGGGTATAAAAGTGAAATTACTTTATAGTTACAGTACTCTTGTTGTAAAGATTTTATGAACAAAAGCTATCATGCAATGATTAGAGGGATTGATCTCACCAGTACCATCAGGAGCCATTCCTCCCCTAACTCACCCAACATCTTCATCATCTCTGCCATGACCTCAGCTGAGTCTGCTGCTTTCCCTGACTTCATTTTCCTTAGTGCAGTCCTTACTTCTTCTGTGGTGGACTCCTCTTCTCTCATCATAGGCTGTGTCTGGGACAGTACAGCTCCTCCCCTTCTCTCATCATAGGCTGTGTCTGGGACAGTACAGCTCCTCCCCTTCTCTCATCATAGGCTGTGTCTGGGGCAGTACTGCTCCTATGGGGTTTACTTCATTCAGAAGCTGCTGGAAATAATTCTTCCATCTGCGTTTGATGTTATGTTGACTGGTGAGTAGGTTATTTCCAACATTCCTTATTAAGGGTGTCTGTCTATCCTCTTTAAGTTTCTGTCTCTGCCTTGCAGCCTGATATAGTTTCTTTGTGCCATCTAGTGTTCACTTTCCCGAAGCTGGTATAGTGCCTCTGATGCCTTCTTCTTTGTCAGTCAAGCTTCCTGAAGCCATCAGACCTTAAGCTTAAAAATCAAACAAGAATCTGTAAACCTAAAGGACAAACACAGCCAGGTTACCCCCACATCTCTTATCTTTTAAACATGTATTTAGACATCTTTTTATTTATTTATTTTTTGATTTTTAAGAATAAGGGTGATGTGTAGAGTTGTAGTAACTACAGAGGGATTAAATTGATCAGTCACAGCATGAAGTTATGGGAAAGAGTAGTGGAAGCTAGGCTAAGAAGGGAGGTGATGATTAGTGACCAGCAGTATGGTTTCATGCCAGGAAAGAGCACTACAGATGCAATGTTTACTCTGAGAGTATTGATGGAGAAGTACAGAGAAGATCAGAAGGAGTTACATTGTGTCTTTGTGGATTTAGAGAAAGCATATGACAAGGTGCCTAGAGAGGAGTTGTGGTATTGCATGAGGAAGTCAGGAGTGTCAGAGAAGTATGTAAGAGTGGTACAGAATATGTACGAAGGTAGTGTGACAGCACTGAGGTCTGTGGTGGGAGTGATGGATACATTTAAGGTGGAGGTGGGATTACTTCAAGGATCAGCTCTGATCCCTTTCTTATTTGCAATGGTGATGGACAGGTTGACAGACAAGATCAGACAGGAGTCCCCATGGACTATGATGTTTGCTGATGACGTTGTGATCTGTAGTGAGAGTAAGGAACAGGTGGAGGAGACCCTGGAGAGGTGGAGATATGCTCTAGAGAGAAGAGGAATGAAGGTCAGCAGGACTAAGACAGAATATATGTGTGTGAATGAGAGGGAGGATAGAGGAATGGTGAGGATGCAGGGAGTAGAGGTGGTGAAAGTGGATGAGTTTAAATACTTGGGATCAACAGTTCAGAGTAATTGTGAGTGTGGAAGAGAGGTGAAGAAGAGAGTACAGGCAGGATGGAGTTGGTGGAGAAGAGTGTCAGGAGTGATTTGTGACAGACGAGTACCAGTAAGAGTGAAAGGGAAGGTCTATAAGTGGGTAGTGAGACCAGCTATGTTATATGGGTTGGAGACAGTGGCATTGATTGACAAAAAGGCAGGAGTCAGAGCTTGACGTGGCAGAGTTGAAGATGTTAAGAATTGCACTGGGTGTGACGAGGATGGACAGGATTAGGAATAAGTATATTAGAGGGTCAGCCCAGGTTGGAAGGTTTGGAGACAAAGCCAGAGAGGCAAGATTACGTTGGTTTGGACATGTGCTGAGGAGGGATGCAGAGCATATTGGGAAAAAGATGCTAAGGATGAAGCTGCCAGGTAACAAGAAAAGAGGAAGGCCTAAGATAAGGTTTATGGATGTGGTGAGAGAGGACATGCAGGTGGTCAGTGTGACAGAGCAAGATGCAGAGGACAGGAAGAAATGGAAACAGATGATCTGCTGTGGCGACCCCTGATAGGAGCAGCCAAAAGAAGAAAAAGAAGAAGAAGAAGAAGACATCTTTTTGTTAAGTTCTTTCAAAAAAGAGTGATTTGAGAAGGATTACGTTTAGGATCAAAGTCTTCCGCCAATGACAGCTTCATGGAAGGAGAGACAGTTTGTTGAGATGTTTCTTTTTTCTTAAAAAATGTTGTTCAGCTTGTCTTTTATTTATTTGTCTGGTAGGATGAGATGTCTGTGGCTGTAGAATATAGTTGGGCACTGTTATCTTCATTATTTTGTTAATATGAGGTCAGTGTATGTGTGTATATATTGTATGTATTTATATATAAGATAGGTGGGAGAGAACCCCATCATACGGGGGTGCAGGGAGAAAAGCTTTGTTTTATGCTCAATGAAAGCTGCTTTCATCTTTACTTGTTTGTGGTATTGAGATTTATTATAATATCACACTTCTGCACATGGGCAGGATATGAATTTTCTGTCTAAGTGGTTTTGAGTTTTGCAATGATGGATCCAGTGTAGTTAAGGAAGGACTGTGTATGGTGTGGAGAGTCTATGGACAAACGTTTCAAAAAAGGTTTAGTCTCTGCAAAATTCTGATTTCATCTTGAAAAGTAGTATTCTTTTTATAGGTAAAACAACTAAATAAAAATGTTGATGTGACCTTGCCTAGCTATTATCCCCAATTTCCAGCTTTAGTATGACACTGTAATATCAAAACCAAAGGCTATTTTCACAGCATTACCTAATTTTAATCACCAACCCGAGGGTGGTGGTTCTGCGGTGGCATTGTCGCCTCACAGTAAGACGCTGTCCAGTTTGATTCTCAGCTAGAGCGTCTTCTGCATGGAGACATGCGTGAATGGGCGTACCTTTGTTGAAGGTTGTGCATCAGGGCTGGTAACTCGGCACATAAAAATCAACTACCAATCATTAGCGGACCGGAGTTCCGCTGTGGCAACCCCTAACCGGGAAAAGCCGAAAGACACAACAACAACCTAATTTTAATCACCAGATATAAATTATTGAACATAACTATCATAGATTAAACCAGCTTTCTCTTCTTTTACAACCAGGCCAGCAGATTGTCTTTGATATGGGACCCTTTACAGTCAGTGAAATATCTTCCATTGTATTGTTATTCTTATAAAACAGAATCGGACCTTTATAAAAAAAGCCAAATTTTTAGCATCATATTAATGTACAGATTTTTTTTATATTTCTCTGGTCCCTTAAATATGTTGTTCTATGCGATAAATCACAACTTACATTATCAAAAGTCTTTCTCAATTACCTTTGATTTAAATATTGAGTGTTTTGTTTAATTTAAGCAATTTAGTACCTTACACTGTTATGCAGTTTCCTTTAGCACAAAAAAATTTAATGTAATCAGTCATAAGAACCACACATCTCAGAAATGCATTTGCAAGAAGCATCCATAAGACACTATCTCCCTCTACTCATCTATTTATGTCTGTGCTTGTCTGTCAGTCTCCCTCCCCTTGTCTCTCTTTCCTTTACGCTTCTTAATGTTTTTCACAGACTACCTTCTAAGCCAACTATTAAGAGAATAAAACCTTCGGATGCTTTATTAAGTACTTCAATATTACAAAATGAAATCATTATTTAGCAGGAAAAAGGCTGAATTAAATGTTTCCAGGCTGATGGTGTTTGCTGCTCTTAACTTTCAGGTGTGACAGTAGAGAAAAACACCTTTTGGCTCGCATGCTGTTTTATGTCTTTGACTAGCTCATGGATTATCTGCATAACTGCCTACCTTCTGTAGAGCAGTGAAGATTAAAGCAGCAGTCAATTCAGAAAGCCAAGGATTAAAATGCAGACTTCTGAATGGGAAGGGAAATAAGACAGAGGAATGAAATCCTGACGTTTGCATCCTGAAAGCTTTCATTTTTTGGTAACTATTTTCTCAGGATTACTTAATTAAGCAGTGCACTCATCCCAATTCATTCCATTCTGCAGCAAAGAAAAAAGGTGGCTTTTCTTTAAAATTACTGCAGCTGCCATCCAACAGGAGATCAGAGACACCCTTTCAAGTCATTGAATGAAAAGGTTTCGTTTAGTACATATGAGGAGAATTAGTATAAAAGCTTTGAAGTATGCGTGCATTTATTTATCCCAACAGTGTCTTGTAGAGCAAGTTCCTCTTAACAATCGCTGATTATCAGACCTCTGTACACATAACATCTTGTCAATCAGCATTTAGCTAGTACTTTCACTGAAGGCATAATGTAAAATGATCGATCTGGCTATTTGGTTGTACTGCCTACTGCTGATTGTCTGAATCTAAGAATTGCAGTAAGCCTGTTCTATTGCTACATGCATTTAAGAGTGAGTCAAGAAACTCTCCCTCAAATGAATAAAGATGACTGAGTTTAGGGGGCCACAAGCAACAGTAAGCTGTCCAAAGAATCTATCCAGCTTAGATTACTTCCTTTCAAGCCAGCAGGTTTGGCAAGGTCAGCCTGGCTTTCTTATAGCTGGTTCTCCACTGTAACACACAGCTTTGCAACATGATTTAGTGAGGCACACATCTTAAACAATCGTGTTGTACAGATAATGATTCTTTTGGTTATGGCAATAACACAGTCAGCCTTCTTGAAAGCAGATTGCACATTGTTAAAGAAGATCACGCACAGCATTCTATCAGTGTGTTTTTCATTACCTTCTACCTTACATGTATCCCTTTTTCAGTAACTGTAATCTTTTCACTCTAGTACAGCCACAGTAAAACATTTGCAAATATGACCTGTGCAGAGATTGTAAAAAAATATTAATCAGTACAACATTTTTGAAACTTGAACATTGATACAGATGCAAAGGAATAGACAACTAAAAGGTAAAACATCAAAATCATATTGCATACACTATCAGCAAAACAAAGAGCACCAGAATTACCCATTCTAAAGACGTAAACCTTGTTTGTGATATAACTTGGACCTGCTGGAGACACAGGTATGCATCCTGGAAACTACCCTGTCTCTGAAACAGGCTCCCCATCTGTGTGAAGAAGAGTTTCTCCCTAACCTAATTCAAGTGTAACTTGAACAATTCAATGGGGAACAGGACATTCTTCCCTGGTTTGGCTCCTATGACTCTAATGGACACAGCCAACATGTAAATGTTTCATCTCCGAGGCCCCTGCTTGTAAATGTTTCATTTCCAAAGCTCCTCCTTATGCTTATCAAGGGATGAGAACTTGTCAGTGATTTGGGATACATGGCTAGGCTTAAAAAGGCCCTTGTGGTCATTAGCCTAGTAATCACCTATGAACCTATGAAAGATTCTACCTATTAACAGGCGTCACTGAGCTGCAGCTAAAAGTGCCAGAACTGATGCCTTATGAAGGTTTTGCTTGCATCCATGAAGACCACAGAGAACCTCAGTCACATCATCCAGTATTGATGGAAGACTAACAATGTTCCCATCAAGAAACAACATTTGTGATCTGTCTTATTGTGATCACCTTTATAAGAAAATTGCAAAGAAGAGAAAATAAAAAAAAAATGTAATCTCATAGCAAACATATTGATCTTTCAAATATGCTGGTCCCCATCAGCTGGTCACAGTTTCATCCTCAGTATCATCTGGTCGCAGTTTCATCATCATCAATATAATATGGTATGGTCACATTCTCCTTTAAGAACAAGGTGATACCCAGCTGTATATTGCAAGCTGAGGAAATCACTGCCACTTTGAAAGGTTTTCAGAAGAAATAGCTTATCAAGGTGTCTCTCTCAACTGTAATGTCAATAATGGGATTTTTGAGCTTACAGGTTTGTAGATGGTAACAAGGTGAGTGTTTCTTCTGACTGATTTGTTTCAATGATACATAATGTGCCACTTGAAGTGTATATATCTTCAGATATCTGTTTACATCTGTACAGAATTTTATTACGTCTTTTTAACAGCCTGTCTTTCTTACTAGCTCATTATTGGGACATTGATGATAACCTGATTTTCTACCTGTAATTGCAAACAAGACTTGCGGAGAATCCAGTTATAAGATGGAAGAATGTGCTTCTCTATGACTTTAGCAATGCATTAGTATGTACTATCCAGAAAATGATGTTTGTATTTGGAGTTCTGATTGCTTTCTTGTGACGGTCATGAACTATTCTGCAACATTATTTGCCTGTGGCTTTACAGAAGTTATTCTTTTCTGTTGAATAGTTAAGTTACTACTGAACTGCTTAAATTGAATTGCAGTTTAGTACAGCTGATTAAAGCTAGAAGCTGCTAATAAGTTTCATCCAATAATCCAGGACTTTGTTTCTTCAATCTTCTTTTGCTCAGGGGGACCAAGTACAATTTATTTACCCAAATGGGTGTTGTGGGTGCTGCAAGCCAGGTGTCACTGGGTCTTGAATTGTTGAGCCTGATTCCAGTATATACATATGGTTTAAAATCAAAATTATGAGTGAAGGTTCAGCGACCACATTATGCTAAATTACAGTTGGCTGAATCCATGCTGCCGAACTTTCATGTGTGCAAGTCTCCAGTTCAGTGAATGTGGTGTACATTCGCACATATGTGGTTGACCTTATTACAAGAGATTGGGATCCAGTGCAGAACAGGAAATTTACCCTTTCCCCACTGTAGTGCATTCTCAGAGTTGGACTGTAAAATTTGCAGGAGGTGTGAGGGCACAGTCCCCATGGGGTATGCAGGGGGCTTGCCCCTCCTGCAAAAAACGTGAAGTTCAGTGTTGTGCAGTACATTTGTACTGCTGACAACCTGAACTTACATTACTGTTGTGTAAGGTGCAAGGGACATAGTATGTCGAATAATGCTGAATTCGAACAATCGGCATGATGTTTGACATACTAAACTAGTTATTGTTCTGTGTTCCATGTTCCGTGCTGTGGATCGGTGAAACAAACGTGTTTTTATATATATATATATATATATATATATATATATATATATATATATATAAAGTGTGTGTGTGTGTGTGTGTGTATAGATAACTATATATATATATATATATATATATATATATATATATATACACACATATATAACTTAACACTGTGTTATGCACTTTGTGTTTCAAAATCTCTTTTCTACCCCATGACCCAAGTGAAATCAACTCCTTCCAGCTCCTTTGCTCTACTGTAAGTGTATTGACCACATAGTAGCCTTTATGATTCCTGCTGCAAAAGTAAGGGGATATGCTACAGCTGAATTTCACTCCAGCTGTAAAAGCACAAAAGGAGAAATACCTTTAGTTAAAACCAATGTAAGGCAGTTTCCAAGAATCAAATGAAACAATTGAAATATCATGTTTTTTCCTCACTTCTGCATTGGTATGTTCTGCTCTGTATTGTTGAATCTGCTGGAAGGGCTCCCCACCTCCAATCAGAGGCACTTTTACTTTATTTAGCAGTGCAAAATTTCCCTGGAAAAAGCAAATAACGCCCATAACAATAAAATTAAATGCTGTGATTCACCACAGATAGAGTTCAAAGACCTTTTCTTTGTATGCATAAGCATTCTACCTTATTGATTTTTTTTTTGTTAGCAAACCATCTTTTGAGAAAGTAAATGCAGTCCATTGAATTATTTGATTAATTGAGCCCATTCCATTTGCCCTTGCTATGCTCAGGATCACTCTACCCCCTACCCTACTCCCAGTTCCCACCAACCCCCACATTATCTACACTTACCTTATTAGGGTTGCCACTTTTCCGTTTTTTTTTTTCCAGACTATCCAAAATTCAAACCGATTGTCCAGTAGTTTGAAAAACACTGTACAAACTCTAGTATTCTGTTTTAAAAAAAAAAAAGCTGACTATTGGAGTTTGGTAAATTGGCAGATTTACTGTGCTTTTTTTTTTACAGAAAAGCATAGAAAATCGGCAGGAAGCAGGCATCAGGAATGGAAAAAGAAGGTGTTCCTTATCAGCTGATGTCATAAAGACATAAAAAAAAATGGGTGGAACATGGACGATAGAGGAGGTAGAAATGAGTAGGGTTGCAGGTGATGCGAGGGTTGTGGCCTTTCTCGGTTTTAGCCACAAGGAAAGGTGGCAACTTGAAATATGACCTACATTTCCAAGCTAAAAGCTCAGCCCCTTCTATAGAACAAAACCCTACCTAACAGACAGACCCAGAAAAAAATAGCTAAAGCCTACTTCCTACCTACCATACTGTATGCCTCCCCACCCTTTACTAACCTACAAATGTCCACACAAACAAAGCTGGAGCGATGCTATAAGAAAGTAGCTTGCTTTGCTGCAAATCATCCCTTTAGAACTCATCACTGTTCTGCCCTTAAACAACTAAACTGGACTGAAGTCCCACATTACCACCACTATAGTCGGCTACTACTAGCTCATACTCTAATATACCACCCTGATAGTATGTGGCACTAAACGGCATGTTTTAACACTACCACCCTACCAAAGCTCTTTGGTGTAGAGACCAACATTTCCTGTCTGTTGGTAAAGCCCAAAATGTATCGGGAGCCTCCTTATACTCAAACTCATAGGTTCATAGGTTCATAGGTTGGTACTAGGCTATCAGCCCTAGGGCCTATACAAGCCTAGCCATAACAATTCCCTGGCTATTTCTTCCCACATTATTTACTTTCCTGGACCTCTGTCTAGCAGGGTGACTGACGTGATCCCTGGGGTGAATTTCCTTTCTCCCATCCAATCGTCAAGGTTCCTCTTGAAGAGGTCCAAAGAGGCACTCTGCTTGACATGTATGGGCAATCTATTCCAGAGTCTGGGGAGTCTCTGGGTCAGGAACCTATCCTTCCAGCATGTTTTGTTTATTGTGATGACAAGGTTTAGATCCCTGGAGCGTGTAGCTCTGAGGGATTGGGATTTCTTTAAGTGTAGCATGTCCAACAGCTCTGGGTTTGACATGGCCTTGTAAGGAGAGATCGCCTCTGAGTAGGCGATATGTGACAGAGTATAGCTGGAGTTTTTTAAGGCAGTCAGCATAGGGCATCTGCTTTAGGCCTGTGTTTCTTTCAGTGAGGTATTTCTGAGGCCTTTCCAGTTGTTGCAGATGTCTTGAGAGGTACATACCAAATGGGGCATTGTATTCTATAATGGGTCTAATGAGGGATGAGTACAGTGGGACAATGACCTCCATTTTTCTGGATGAAAAGCCCTTCGTGATGAGGTGTGCCACATAGAAGGATTTCCTAACTGTTGTGGCGATGTGGTTATTGAAGGTGAGACAACTGTCCACCTGTGTCCCTAAGTCTCTTATCACACTTTCTGTGTTTAGTGTACTGCCACCTATATGGTAATTCATGGATACATGTTTTTTCCCAAAGGGGATAACAATACATTTCTTGGCATTGAGCTTGAGCCCATGGCTCTGGCACCAAGCATCTGTTTCTGTAAGGCCCTTTTGTAGAGTATCCACATCATTTGGGGATTCAATAATGGCTCCCAGTTTGCAGTCATCTGCAAACTTTGTTAGCCAGAGTCCCTTAGTGTTGACCTGTACTTCAGAGAAGTAGATGCCAAACAAGAGCGGCCCCGGGACTGAACCCTGAGGTACTCCACTTGTCACTTGTCTGGAGCTGGATTTGGAGTCGGCTACTTTTACAGTGTGGGTTCTATCAGTAAGCCATTTAGCAGCCCATTGGGAGACATAGGGATTAATGCCCAACTTAGTAAGTTTATCTATGATTCCAGAGTGGGGGATGGTGTCAAAGGCCTTGGCAAGGTCTAGATAGGGTGTGTGGACCACCTTACCCTTGTCCACAGCTCTGGAAACTGACTCAAAGAAGTCAATCAGGTTCAGGAGACAAGATCGGCCCTTCACAAACCCAAACTGGGTGGGGTCCAGTGTTTGAAGGTTGCCAATGTCTTTGTTTATAAGTTCCATGATAATACGCTCCGTGGCCTTGCAGATAAGGCTTGTCAGACTGATGGGACGGTAGTTTCCGGGATCCAAGGTGGATCCCCCCTTGTGGATTGGGATAACTGTAGCTCTGCGCCACTCAGTGGGCATGAAACCTGAGGTGAGGCTATGATTAAACATGACACTTAGGTGAGGTGCCAGTTCATATTGTAGTTTATGTAGTACACTGCCCGGGATGTCATCTGGTCCCATGGATGCTGTATTCCTGGCCCTAGAGAGTGCGTTTTGTACCTGTGTGGCCATTATTACTGGAATTTGGCAATCTTCCTGTATTGATATGGGCCATTTAGGGGGTGAGAGGGGGGTGAAGTTGGCACTGAATCGATCTGCCAGGATATTGGCAATATCCTTCGGATCAGTATATTTAATGCCATTCTGTTTTAGCTCAGAGCAGATCTGAGCATTGCCATTTAGATTCTTGACATAGTTATAGAATGCTTTGTGGTTGTCTTTGGAATCTTTGGCAATTTTATTTTCGTAGCTAGCTTTGGAGGATTTTATGAGGCATCTCAGTTTCTTACTGAGGCTAGTAAGGGAGTTTTTTGCATCCTGGGATTTTCCTCTTTTCTGCAAAAGTTTCTTCCTTTTGTTGTAAAGTTTGTTTATGGCAGAGGACCACCAGATTGGCTTCCTTTTTTTGGATGAGAGCATATCCTCTGGAATGCCTGCCATATGCCCTCAGACTTCTTGAATACTCCCAGGCATTGAAAACCCATCTAAGACAACACGTCTACATCCTGGCTCTGTAGCTGCACATCTCCAGGATACGTAGAACATTCCTGCTTTCTTCCTTCTCTTCTACTATACCACTGCTCTCCTCTGCTCTATTGATGACTATCACTCTGTCTTCATCTACCTCACCTTCTTCCTATGCCTGTCTCAACTCTTTTACCACTCCTTTCAATTATATCTGATAAGTAAATCAACTGTTTGCTTTCCACCCTTTGTAAATAACTTTATTGTGACATCTACCTTTCTGCATGGTTATTTAACTAAATCTGTACAGAGTATAATTACTATAATAAGCCTTACTGCTCTCTGTATATTTACTGTCTTCTCCATTTTAATTGTATTCTGTCTGACATTGTTAATAATATATAACTAAAAGCATACCTCACAACTGTACACATTTTTACCTCATATTTTTGGTGCATTTTTCATAAAATTGTGTTTTTCTGCAAATTATTGGCAAGTCATTAAAGACTGAAGTTAGAAAATAGTGATAGACATTTGAGTTTCAGACTTCATACCCTTCAGAAAATTCATGTTAAAGTAAAACCTGTTACTCGACCAGTTTTCTAAGTTTGCAGGAGCAATATTTGAATATTGTCCCTATTTCTGTGCCTTTGACTGCTCATTATACTTTGTCCAGATTCTTGCTGAAACAGGTTGAGTGGTATGCTTAAAAGATTTTGTTTGTACTGTATGCACCAGAGCTTTAATCCCCAGGCATCTGTTGAAAAGGAGTACCAGAGCTTTAATCCCCAGGCCTCTGTTGAAAAGGGGCCTTTGTGCCCAGTCAGACTTCTCTGCTCAACAAATGTAAAATAAATAAGAAAGCAATAACATTCAGACTGATTTTTAACCAGACTGTACTTTTATTTGCATTGATGTCTGCTTGGAAATTTTCCAAAATAGGCAGCCATTCTTTGCAACTGTAATGCTATACATCTGTGGTCAGAGGAACTAATGTAGGTATTAGCATTACTTTTTAATTGAATCTTTCATCCTCTATGTTACTTAGACCACAGCATACCATGTTTCCACACATTTTTGATTGTGATATACTTTTGCTGGTTTATTCTTGTTCTCATATGTAAACATGGTATGCACATGTGTATTATTTTTCTTCTGAAATTTTTCTTTCACTGTCAGAATTTGACTCTTTTTTTCACACAGCTGCGTGTGTGTGTGTGTGTGTGTGTGTGTGTGTGTGTGTGTGTGTGTGTGTGTGTGTGTGTGTGTTTGAGAGATGTTGTTATGGTTTCTCTTTTTATTTTGTGTTTCTTATATACGTGTGTATATGTGAGAGATGTGATAGTATCTCTTTTTATTTTGTGTATCTTATGTACGTGTGTGTATATGTGAGAGATGTGATGGCATCTCTTTTTATTTTGTGTTTCTTATGTACGTGTGTGTATATGTGAGAGATGTGATGGTATCTCTTTTTATTTTGTGTTTCTTATGTACATGTGTGTATATGTGAGAGATGTGACAGTATCTCTTTTTATTTTGTGTTTCTTATGTACATGTGTGTATATGTGAGAGATGTGACGGTATCTCTTTTTATTTTGTGTTTCTTATGTACATGTATGTATATGTGAGAGATGTGACGGTATCTCTTTTTATTTTGTGTTTCTTACGTACATGTGTGTATATGTGAGAGATGTGACGGTATCTCTTTTTATTTTGTGTTTCTTATGTACATGTGTGTATATGTGAGAGATGTGACGGTATCTCTTTTTATTTTGTCTTTCTTATGTACATGTGTGTATATGTGAGAGATGTGATGGTTTCTCTTTTTATTTTGTCTTTCTTATGTACATGTATGTATATGTGAGAGATGTGACGGTATCTCTTTTTATTTTGTGTTTCTTATGTACATGTGTGTATATGTGAGAGATGTGACGGTTTCTCTTTTTATTTTGTGTTTCTTATGTACATGTGTGTATATGTGAGAGATGTGACGGTATCTCTTTTTATTTTGTGTTTCTTATGTACATGTATGTATATGTGAGAGATGTGATGGTATCTCTTTTTATTTTGTGTTTCTTACGTACATGTGTGTATATGTGAGAGATGTGACGGTATCTCTTTTTATTTTGTGTTTCTTACGTACATGTGTGTATATGTGAGAGATGTGACGGTATCTCTTTTTATTTTGTGTTTCTTATGTACATGTGTGTATATGTGAGAGATGTGGGTATCTCTTTTTATTTTGTGTTTCTTATGTACATGTGTGTATATGTGAGAGATGTGACGGTATCTCTTTTTATTTTGTGTTTCTTATGTACATGTATGTATATGTGAGAGATGTGATGGTATCTCTTTTTATTTTGTGTTTGTTACGTACATGTGTGTATATGTGAGAGATGTGACGGTATCTCTTTTTATTTTGTGTTTCTTATGTACATGTGTGTATATGTGAGAGATGTGACGGTATCTCTTTTTATTTTGTGTTTCTTATGTACATGTGTGTATATGTGAGAGATGTGATGGTTTCTCTTTTTATTTTGTGTTTCTTATGTACATGTGTGTATATGTGAGAGATGTGATGGTTTCTCTGTTATTTTCATATAAAATAACTTTATTTGTACAAAATCCATTGTTTAAATCCTTCTCTTGAAGTATTTATTCCATTCACCATGGTTGGTATGTCTGTTATTTTCATATAAAATAACTTTCTTTGTACAAAGTTCATTGTTTAAACCCTTCTCTTGAAGTATTTATTCCATTCACACAATCTCTAAAATATTTACTATTAGACCTGCCATTTCTCCATCTATAATATCACCAATATGCTCTACAATTTTTCTTTCTACTACCATTTTTTGCACCCCTGTATAAACATTTGGGCAACTACAAAGCATGGCATGGTTCACACCTCAGAACTCTGTGAAAATATTGCTCTACACATTTCTTAAACACACAAGTCCAGTGAGTACAAGTATCTTTTTTCACAAATAAAATAGGAGGATTGTTGGATCTTTTGACATAATTAGAACCACCGAGTTGAATTGAGGTATAGAGACTCATACTTTGACCTCTTGACTAAAAGAAGCTGCATATTAAAAAATCAGTATCTTTACCTGCAACGTTAGCTGCTGAATGTTGTTGCTATTACCATTCTATTCATAAGCTTCTACTTGTTGTATAAAATTATATTTTCCACATCATCCATGTTTAACTTACGTTAAAGTTCCTATTACTCTTATCACATTACCATAATAATCACAAGAATGTTATCTATTATACTAGTATCCATCCTGTAGGTAACTAATAGATCCCAATGTATCAACAGTTTTTATTTATGCAGATACTTTCTTATAACAATTGTTATCCTAAGCATGTAAACAAACCCGAGGATTTGTTAAGAACTTACCACTCAGGTTAAGGGCTGTGGTAAAAATGTCCTGTTTATGTGATGTGGTGTTTTGCGAATCATGTGAACATCAATGGCACTGAGGAAATATATCATCTTAAAACCCTGCAACTCTCTTTTTTTGTGCAGTGTTGCGCACAGAGCAGTGTCGGGCAGCACCTTAAACAGGTTTAAACTATTTCCGGCTCCACAAAGTCTGCTCTTCACTTTTTCCCTTAGAACTGCTCTAAATCTCAAAATAAGCACTCTATTTTCATTCTAAAACCCTGAACTTGCTCATATAAGTAATCTCATAGGTAAACACAAATAAACTTAAGCACTACCTCCTCTTATACTCCTTTTAAGCACTTGCTCCCTATTGGTTCTTTCTGATCGGTCAATAAGTAGTTCCCTATATTATTCAGGCATGTCCAAAGGTCAAGTTTGAGTTTACTCTCCAGTCCAGCTGGTGAATCTGGGAATCTTGAGGCAATGTTACAACTGCCTTATGTATACAGACCACCCTCTCCTCCTCCCAACAAGCTCAAATATATGTGAAAGATGCAACTATATAGCCAAACTGGAGGCTAAGCTCTCTCAACCCAGTACTGGCACAGCCAGTCAGGAGGAGAAGGTAACCACACACACCACAAATCCAGTCTCACATAGACCTATTGCATCAGCAAACCAAACACATAAACACACAAAAACATACTCGGAGGCTCTAAATAAAAATCTGCATAAGCAGCAGAGACCTCCAAAGCAGACATCCAAGCAACCCCTATCACGAAACAATACCCACGTAGCACATAGTGCACAAAGTCAGTGTGCCACACAGTCACAGCCCTTAAGGCTAAACAGCACACCTAATACACTTGTAATAGGTGACTCTATTGTCAGACAGACTGACATCCCACAAGGAAAAGGTCACTGTAAGCTGCCTGTCGGGTGCCAGGATCTGCCACATAACACAAGCACTCAGGTCACTCCAAAGCAATTACAAATATGACTCTGTCATTGTCCATGTTGGTGTGAATGACCTGAGACATACCTCCCTGGACTACATGAAAAAAGACGTAGAGGAGCTCTTTGATCATGTAGCCCAGGCCGGTATGACCCTGACCTTGAGTAGCATCTTACCCTCACCAAGAATGATGCCACAGTATAAAGACAAAATGATCAATTTTAACAATTGGCTAAAGTACTGGTGTCATTCAAAGGGGACCCAGTGTCTGTCAGCCTGGGATGACATGCTCGACAAGCCACGTTGCTTCGCTAGGGACGGCTTGCACCTGTCACCCCTGGGTTTTCGAATACTGGCAAAGGCTCTTGCCTCCCCCATAGTGCCTTTTTTAGGCAAGGCTCAAAAGACAAACCTAAGGGTAATGCTACTCAATGCCAGAAGTCTAAACCTTAAGATGCACGCACTCAAGACTCTCCTCAGTATGGAGAATATCGATATCTGTGCAGTAACAAAAACCTGGTTCAAGGCTCCCAAGAGCACCCCAGCACTAACAGGTTATACTTCATACCATGCTTTCTGGCCCCAAAACTCTGACCGAACCACAAAAGGAGGGGGAGTATCCATATTTATCAAAGATACCTACACCTCCAGGTTAGTGGCACTGCACGAAGCATCGGAGACCATCCATGTGCAACTAACAGTGGGCAAAACTGCCTTTCAGTTTGTAGCCTGCTACAGACCACACTCCCAAACACAGGAACTTCACTCGGTTTTCCTGAGAACACTGGAGAATATGAAGGTCTCTCCAAACACCATTATATTGGGTGATTTCAACTACCCAAACATTGATTGGGAAAACTACTCAAGCCCAAACACCCTCGCCCAACGGTTCCTAGAATTTATAAACTCAAATGCTATGGAACAACTGGTCACCACTCCCACAAGAGGGGAAAACATATTGGATCTGGTTATCACCAACATGGGGTCTCTATGTTCCACACCAGAGGTATACCCCTCATTGGTAAGATCAGACCATAAACAAATCTCACTGGACATCCATATTCCATCCCCACCCCTAGCCAAGGAAACCACAGTGAAGAACTTCTCAAAAGCAAACTTCACACTTTCAAAACTGAGGTGGAATCCTTCAAAGCCCCCGGGCCAGTGGAAAATATGGCCCTAAATGCAGAATCCTTTACAAAAGCATTCTATGGACACCTACAGGAATGCATGGAGCATGCTATCCCAAATAAAACCAAAACTCACTCCTCCAAAGGCAGGAGACCTGTCTTGTGGACCCCAGCCATAAATAAACTATACAACAGAAGGAGAAAGCTACTACATGATAGAGCAAAATCCCAAATAGGGAAGGTATCTCTGATCAGTACAAGCAAGAAACTATGATCCCTCATAAAATCATCTAGGGCCAGCTTTGAAAGAAAAATTGCACAAGACACTAAAGATAATCACAAAGCCTTCTTTAGTTATGTCAGAAACCTGGGAGGCAACTCCCAGATATGCTCTGAGTTAGAGCAAATTGACAAAAAATACACTGAACCCACAGACATTGCCAACATCCTGGCAGAAAGGTTCAGTGCAAACTTCTCCTCCCCTACCCCCCAAAAGAGCAAATGTCTATCCTAACAGAGTGTAGCCTTCCTGAGATCACAGATGCACAGGTGAGAGCTGCCCTCTCCAAAGCAAAAAACACAGCATCAATGGGACCAGATGGTGTCCCGGGCTGTGTCTTACACGAGCTACAAGAAGAACTAAACCCTCATATAAAGTCACTGTTCAATCTCAGCCTTACTACAGGATATGTACCCAAGGAATGGCATACAGCAACAGTGGTCCCACTCCACAAAGGTGGTGCCACAACAGACCCCGGAAACTATCACCCTATAAACCTGACTAGACTGGTCTGCAAAGCTATGGAGCGTATCATCATGGAACATCATAAACAAAGACATTGGGAACCTCCAGACACTGGATCCTACCCAATTCGGCTTTGTTAAGGGCAGATCTTGCCTCTTGAACCTGGTCGACTTCTTTGAAACAGTTACCAAAGCCATAGTCCACACAGCCTACCTGGACCTCGCAATAGCCTTCAACACAATACCTCACTCGGGCATCATAAATAAGCTCACCAGATTAAATATCAACCCCTATATCACAAGTTGGGTTGCAAACTGGCTCAGGGATAGAACCCACATGGTCAGAATAGCAGGTGCCATGTCAGACTCTAAACCAGTTACAATTGGCGTCCCATAAGGCTCAGTCCTGGGACCTCTCTTGTTCGGTATATATTTCTCCGAGGTACAGGCTAACATGGGTGGACTATGGCTGAACAAGTTCGTAGATGACTGCAAACTGGGTGTCGTAATTGACTTTCCGTCTGACACAAGCATCCTCCAAAAGGGTCTCACAGAGGCAGATAACTGGTGCCAGAGCCATGGCCTTAAGCTAAATGCCAAAAAGTGCATAGCCATCCCCTTTGGGAAAAACAAAGTGCCCACAAATTACCACATAGGTGGTAATCCATTAAGTACAGTAGAAGTAATTAGGGACTTGGGGACCCAAGTAGATAGCAATCTCTCCTTTGACAATCACATGGCCAAAGTGGTTAGAAAGACCTTCTATATAGCCGAGCTTATCACGAAAGGGTTCACTAGATCAAGAGAGGTCATTGTGCCCTTCTAATCATCACTTATCAGGCCCATAATTGAGTACAATGCCCCGTTTGGGATGTACCTTACCCGACACCTGCAGTAACTGGAAAGACCCCAAAAGTATCTCGCCAAGAGGATCAAGGGGCTCAAACAGATGCCCTATGCAGCTCGGCTAAAGAAACTCCAGCTCTACTCAGTTGCGTACCGCCTACTCAGAGGCGATCTGTGTCTGTTGTATAAAGCCATGTCCAACCCAGAATTAGTGGGCATGCTTCACCTCAGGAAATCCAAATCCCTTAGAGCTGCACGCTCCAGGGACTTGAACCTCAGCACATAAATAAATAGGACATGCTGGAGGGACAGATTCATATCCCGGAGACTCCCCTCCCTCTGGAACAAAATCCCAGTCCATGTTAGGCAGAGCCCCTCACTGACCCTCTTCAAGAGAAATCTTAACGAGTGGATGGGAGATCGTAAGTTTACCCCTGGGATCTCTTCTGTGTCCCTGCTTGACAGAGGTACAGTAAACTAACCTTAAAAGGGCTACCTTCTGTGACCTACTATACAGAGGCACAGTCAACTAATCTAAAAGGGTGGTGAAAGCCAAACACACTCTGGCTAGGCTTATAAATGCCCTAGGGCAGATAGCCTTGTATCAGCCTATGAACCTATGAACCTATCACTGGCTAATTTGCATTCTAAATTAATCATTATTAACTATTGTGAGGGCAGATCAAAATTTCCTACATTAATTAACACTGACAGTGGTCACATTGTCTTAGCTAAGGCATGTCTCACAGCTGTCTCTCCCAAACTCAAAACAAACATTCAAACACACACCACATACCCCATAGCTGTCCCTGTATTTACCGAACATACCTGATACCTCCTTTGTTCTTGCCCTTGTAAATCATGAAGTATTGCAGTTAGTCCCAACAGCTTGATATTAGTTTAACACTTCATATCCATCAATAGTAGTGCAAACCCAGTAACAGCCATCCCCGTTTGTTTTGTCTTGTATTATGAGTTTGAATGGTTTGCCAATTGGTGCCTGTCCCTCAGTCTCATATATCACATCCATTTCAGGTAGCGAATAATACCTGAGTGTCTCTCTCTCTCTCTCTCTCTCTCTCTGAAATATATGGTAAAAAATACTGCTGCATTAACTTGGTGGTTAGTGTAGTGGATTAGTTCAGAGGTTTGTCTGGCAGGCGTGCACAGTTTAACTTCTCTAAATGTCTTTAAGGCACACTACATGATACAATACTTGGTGTCTAGTGGATCCCTGCAATGCAATGTACTTTTTTTATTTTTATTTTGTATATTTACTTGTGCCTCTAAGTCACATAAAAAAGAGTGCTCTGCAAAGTTTAGGGTTCTCTCCATATCGTTATGTTTAAGGCCTATTATGGCATGGCATGAGAAGTTAAGATGTTCCTGGTGTGCAGTTCTCCTCTCTGACCAACATCTTTTAAGTTATCTCTGGTGTCTATCTCCTCTCTGATGGCTATGAAGATATCCCCAGTGCATAGTTCTTCTTCCACTCCAATATTTCAAGCTTTGCTCATTACTCCAGGAGTTTGTGGAAGTATGTCAGCCAGCAGCAACCCCAACTCTCCCAACTCCCCCCCACACATGCACATTCATGCATTCAGTATAAACACACACACACACACACACACACACACACACACACACACACACACACACACACATATATGCACGTGCGCATGCAAGCATGTGCACACACGCACACGCACACACACACTCACACACTCACACACTCACACACACACACACACACACACACACACACACACACACACACACACACACACACACACACACACACACACACACACACACTCATTCACACACTCACACACACACACACACACACACACACACACACACACACACACACACACACACACACACACACACACACACACTGCCAGCTTAGGCACCAGTGAACCCTGTAGTTGGGCCCAACAAAAGTTGCTCTTGTTGGGGAAAAGTGAGGAGAAAAACATTAATTTCCTGATTATGCTCTTTAACCAGAAAAGGGCAGTGACATCACCCTGTGAGGATAATGGTGATAATGAACATGAGCAAGGTAAGCACTAGAGACATCAGCAGCCCACTGACTAACTTCTATGCATATCTTAGATTTTAAGACGAGATGATGCTTCCAGTCTTCAGTGATGGTCTTATCTTTCAGCGGGTTTTATAAATACTGGCAGAACACCAGACACTACAACTTTCAGCTTTAGTAGAATAAAGGCTCAAAATCAGGAACTCATTTTAAATATTACTCTAATTTAATTAAAATGTTACTAGAATAACACCTTTTGCATCAACATGCATTTTTGGACAATAAGTATAAAACTGTCTAGATTTATTGACAGTCTGTAATCCTGAATGATTTACAAGCAAATCAAACTTTTTATGAAGGACAGAGCAAAATTATGAGAAAGTTAGGGAAGTTCTGTGAAATCAGGGACAGTGACAGGTTTGTGTACTCCTCACTGAAGTAAATAAAAATGACTTATCCCTGCTGCTGTTTGCTGACTGCTAAGCATCAGTCACTGATCTGATGTGCCAATACCAGTGTTGCACAATGTATTGTTATTTTCTGAAATAAGTACAAAACTAGTATTGCTATGGCTTATGCCTGTGTGTGTGTGTGTGTGTGTGTGTGTGTGTGTGTGTGTGTGTGTGTGTGTGTGTGTGTGTGTGTGTGTGTGTGTGTGTGTGTGTGTGTGTGTGTGTGTGTGTGTGTAAAAAATATCAATGATTTTTATCTGGGCACACACCCAATAATGTCAGGACACATACATTTTTCTTCTGGGTATCAATAAAATGTAGCTAACAAGTAACTATGTTTAAAAGTAGTGCATGAATTATATCACAGAGCACTCAGACACTTGGAGTTTCTAATGGTCTGGAGGCCCCCACTCCCCAGATGTGTAAACAAGGGGCTCCCTTAATCATTACTGACTGTGTAGGGGCCCCACAAAAGTTGTTGCTGGTTGAAGAAAAATGAGAAAAAATGTATTAATTTTCTTATTACACTCTTTAACCTGGACAGGGCTGTGACATGACCATGTTAGAATAAAACTGGTAATGGTATTTGCTCTCAGCTTCACCCATTCTAATAACAGCCCTACTCAGATGTGTGCATACAGAAATCTGCTGTAGTTTACCTGGGGAGGTGGATTGTGTGTTTATTACTTCATTAATATTCATCACAATTAAACCTTAGAGGTGTACATGTGAGTTTATTATAGCTTGTATTGGACTGAGGACAGTGTGGTCATGTTTTCTTCTTCTTTTCTTACAGACCTCAGAGGTGCACAAAGAAGATTACTATAGCTTGTGAAGGACAGAGCAAAATTATGAGAAAATTAGGGAAGTTCTGTGAAATCAGGGACAGTGACAGGTTTGTGTACTCCTCACTGAGGTAAATAAAAATGACTTATCCCTGCTGCTGTTTGCTGACTTCTAAGCATCAGTCACTGATATGATGTGCCAATACCAGTGTTGCACAATGTATTGTTATTTTCTGAAATAAGTACAAAACTAGTATTGCTATGGCTTATGCGTGTGTGTGTGTGTGTGTGTGTGTGTGTGTGTGTGTGTGTGTGTGTGTGGGTGTGGGTGTGTCTGTGTAAAAAATATCAATGATTTTTATCTGGGCACACACCCAATAATGTCAGGACACATACATTTTACTTCTGGGTATCAATAAAAATGTAGCTAACAAGTAATTATATTTAAAAGTAGTGCATGAAATATATCACAGAGCACTCAGACACTTGGATTTTCTAATGGTCTGGAGGCCCCCACTCCCCAGATGTGTAAACAAGGGGCTCCCGTAATCATCTCTGACTGTGTAGGGGCCCCACAAAAGCTGTTGCTGGTTGAAGAAAAAATGAGAAAAAATGTATTTTCTTATTACACTCTTTATCCTGGCCAGTGCTGTGACATGACCAGTAATGGTATCTGCTCTCAGCTTCACCCATTCTAATAACAGCCCTACTCAGATGTGTGCGTACAGAAATCTGCTGTAGTTTACCTGGGGAGGTGGATTGTGTGGTTATTACTTCATTAATATTCATCACAAACCTTAGAGGTGTACATGTGAGTTTATTATAGCTTGTATTTGGACTGAGGACAGTGTGGTCATGTTTTCTTCTTCTTTTCTCACAGACCTCAGAGGTGCACAGAGAAGGTTACTATAGCTTGTGAAGGGGCAGTGTACTGTCTAGGAGCAACAAGGTAGAATACGTTACTGTAATCATTATTATTTTTTCACTGTCTTTACAATTACACATCAGGCATATATGTAGGTGGTTGACTTTGAGGGTTAGGGTTGAGGATGGAAGTGGAATTTTACACACACACACACACACACACACACACACACACACACACACACACACATATATATATATATATATATATATATATATATGTGTGTGTGTGTGTGTGTGTGTGTGTCATCAGCCACTTGCAATACATGACTTTGGCCATATGAACCTCTGCTTTCATCCCAGTCTAACAACAGAGAAATGCATAGGCAGTATTTTTTGGGGGGTGGCGGTTAGGGAGACAGGCAGTTCCCAGATAGGGCTTGTGTATCCAGACAACAACTGGCTTGTTAGTTTATTGTGACCTACTATTTTGTCATCTTTGAACATTAATCCTTGGGTACAACTTATATCTTCCTTGAAAGAAAAGAAAAGTAAAAGGCTAAAATACTTTTCTTACTCATGCTTTTTGTTTGGGTCACCATCGGATTAAAAGGCTCGGGAAATTCTTTAAAATACATCCCAGAACATTTATAATCCTATGGCTTCTTGGGCTCTGGCTTATTTGATTTATTTTCAAAATGTTTATTACTGCACCATCTTGGTCAGGAAAGGTATATTGAAGGGATACAAGGAAAACTTTTCCGTAATCATAATTTCTGTTCAAGCCATCATTGGATGAAAAGGTTGTGTAAAAAGAAAAAAAAAAATGTAAAATGTTACAGAGTATATAGGACGTTATGGGTCCTTGAAAAAGCTGAAGAGTAAGGCAAATGTGAGAAAAGGAAGAAAAAAGTAATGTGCAAGGTACAGGGAGTCCAAGATGGGAGAAAACAGGGGAAGACAGGAGAGTATTTATGTATGTATTTGTGTGGTGGCTGAAACAGTATGCTTATGATGCCATTTCGCCTAAGTTCAGACCTGTCATAGAGTTGCTGCAATGTATCATTGTTGCAGCTAAATGCCACTAACTGTAAATGTCCCTTTGTGAAATGGGCCAACATAGGGTGGTACATAGGCCTGTTGTAATGTAAGAATATTGTAGCTAAAGGTCAGGTTACACATACTACTCCTAAAAGTTTGTAGCACAGACAAGAATATGGCTTAGGAAGGGTGGCAGTGACAGGGTAATACTGAGACTGGAAGTGCCTAGGAGTCCTCCAACTTGACATCTGCTAGGGGTGCCCAAAATGTTAACTCCAGCCATGTGCATACACACACACACACACACACACACACACACACACACACACACACACACATACACACACACACACACACACACACACACACACACACACACACACACACACACACACACACACACTCACACACACCTAACCATTCACTACCTCTCTACTGCTACCATCCAGGCTGACACACAACAACACATACAATCATGCATACACCCCTAACACTGACTTACCACAAATCTCACCTGCACTTATCAATTCTACAATAGATAAACACATCTTTTGGCCATGTTTATTACTGCTAGAAGCCAGGAGTGACCATGCTAAGTTAGCATCTAGCACAGCCATTTGGAGCAGCCCACTACAATGCCGCTCATCTTCTTGTAAAAGTGATGTGCTAGGGCCATCAATCCATTCTAAAAGGTTATCATGAAGTTTTATAAATATGGCCCACTGTGTGCCAGCACACATGCTGGAAATGATTCTTGGCCCTCAGTTTCACCAATTGGCATTAACTCATTTTTAGTCACAGAACTATGCCTAACACACAGCTAGAAACATAGCTTCTCTGATGACTACAACAATGCCTAATTTTATCTGCCTAGCATTTTAAATATATTGAGGCCTTCTAGGCTGATATATTGAGGCCTTCTAGGCTGAATGATTACCCCACAGTGCTTTAAGGAATGAGTCAAACAGCTGCAGTTTACCTGAATTGGAATGAGGCTTCATAGACAATAACAGGTTAGCCACATGAATGTTTCTACCTATGAGAGCTTCCAGCGCTCTTATCAAACTTGAGAACATCACCTTAATCTCTGTGTAGTTGTCTGTATTTTCCATTACCCTATTTTTGTTAAGCCATTCACTGAGACAGATAAATTAACAAAATATGTATACAGTCATGAATGCCTTTTCAGATGGCAATACCAGGATTCATATTGATTCACAAATAGGTGCCTTTTTGAGTAATGTTTGTATGAATCAAAATTGCTGAAAAACACTTTCAACAATAAAAGAAATATAGTGTGTTTTGTTTGTCGGGATGTCCCCTTCATCCCATAACATATAGAGAGTATCTCCACATTCACCTGGACCTGGAGAAAATTGCAAACTCAATAATTGCTGAAAGTGGTTTTCAGTAATTTTGATTTGTAGAAATTCCACACAGAATGATTGCCATCAGTGAATCAACTAGCTCCCCACCACCATCATTACCATAGAAGCCAGGTAACCCTGTACTACGTTATTGGAGGACTGTAATCCCTATCATAATTATTCTGTACTTGATTTTGCATATGATGATGGGAAAAAAGTCATGTCTTTCCATAGGCTGTAGAATTTCAGAGTTAGAATACACAGGGAGAATCAGTCATCTGACTTAATTAAGCATTTTAAACACTCCTGAAAATGGTTTCTTCCTTTCAAATTATGGGACAGATTACAAAAAAAAAAAAAATATATATATATATATATGTATATATGTATATGTATATATATATATATATACTTAGGATAGCAGTCTAGCCTATGCACTTACATAACACTAGGTTCCAGATCTAGAGTTCTGTGAGTTTTCAGTATGCATAGACAAATAGTGAAATGGAAATCCTTGCGTCCAGTTTGAAAATGTGAACTGCTTTAGCATTAAATGTTGGTGTAAAATGTCTAAGCAATGGTTTGGCCTGTTCAAATGAATCAGCCTTCCTAGCAATGGTGATGTTCCACCTATATACTGGTATTGATATTGCAAGCATTTCATGGCTACAAGATTTTATTTATTTATCATTTGTTAACTGGGAAAGTCTGACATGGAACAAAGCCAGTTTTCAGCAGAGGCAGAGAGAGAGGCTCCAGATGCATGTCTTTGTAATGTGGAAGGAAACCCACACGAACGCAGGAAGAACATACAGACTCCACACAGAAGGCACCCCAGCCAAGAATCAAAGCAGAGAACCTCTTGCTGTGAGGTGACAACACTACTACTGCACCACTGTGCCATCCAGACTTGAAGATAAATGTATCAATATCCACATACAACTATATACAGATAGAGCTAAGTAGCTTAGTGAGATTGGCCAAGGCCCCTACACATGTAGTCATTATTCATTTTCAATCATTCCTTCTGAACTCACAAGCTACATTAAGTTAGATTTCCTAATGGAGCTCAGGCTGCATTATGGCAGCACAGCACCCAAGCATGCTCCCTCCACATATTTTCATATGCGATCACGCATGCATGACTGACATTTTATCGGTTACTTGGTGTGTGCGCGCGTGTTTGTGTGTGTGTGTGTGTGTGTGTGTGTGTGTGCATGTATCTTTCTCTCTCTCTCTCTCTCTATATATATATATCTATATTATATATATATATATATATATATATATATATATATATATAAGCACTTTTTATAACTGAAACTCTCAATTGTCAACATCTATTTTATTGACACACATTGGCTGACAAAAACAAAAAGTTGGTAGGTGTGCAAGACTGGGTTGGGGAATATGCTCTGCCTAGAGATTTTGTGATCTAGGAGTCTAGCAGGCACTGTGGGGGTGCCATAATTTTGTTTTGCATGGTACAAGGTTGTGCCTTGTAGTATGAGCATTACGGTATCAATCTGTTTTTGCAGTTAATGTTTTTTGTGTCAAACTAGTAATGTTTGGGCTAACTTCACTTGATCCGTATATATATATATATATATATATATATATATATGTATGTATATATATATATATGTATATATATATATATATATATATATATATATATACAGATAGATAAATATAGATATAGACATAGACATAGATATAGATATAGATATAGATATAGACATAGATAGATATATATAGATATAGATATAGATATAGACAGATATAGATATAGCTATAGATATAGCTATAGATATAGATATAGATATAGATATAGATATAGACATAGATATAGACATAGATAGACATAGATATAGATAGATATAGATATAGATATAGATACAGATACAGATACAGATATAGATATAGATATAGATATAGATATAGATATAGATATAGATATAGATATAGATATGGCTGCAGGTCAAAACAGTGAATGTTCATATGAAGGAATGCTTTTATAGGCTATGAATAACAGCAAAGAGTTATATGAGCAAAAGTTGTTGTCAGTGGAGTTTTTGCTGGCAGCCTTATATATGCAATCCTGGTACAATGGGTTAAGGGAATTTGCCCTTACACCACTATTGTGTGAGTTGGCAAACTTAGTTAACAAGGTGTGTGATGGGATGCTGTTTTTGATAATTTAAGAGCTAATCTGAAATGACTGTTCTCTCTTCATTCACTCATATGAACTCTTGATTTTTGATGAGACACTCATATAAAAAAAAAAAAAATATATATATATATATATATATATATATATATATATATATATTATATATATATATATGTGTGTGTGTGTGTGTGTGTGTGTGTGTGTCTGTATATATGGGTCTACTTCAGTAGACAGAAGTACCATTTACCTGAATTAAAAATAACCAACACAACTGAAACTGCATTTTAACGAGCATGCACATGACCAAAACAAATTTCCTGGAAAAGAACCACTTTGGCCAACATACAAAAAAAAAAAGCACATGGAAACATACTAAACCCACCCAAGAGGGGGGTTTCTCCCCCACACCACCCAATCCACACCCCTGTAACTAAATATAGCAACTCCAAGATCACACTATAGTGGGGAAAAAGGCAAATTTCCCATGTTGGCCAAGTGGTTCTTTTCCCATGAATCTGTTTCAGTGATGAGCACGTTCATTAAAATGTGGTTTCAGGTTTCTCATCTCGGTTATTTGTAATTTGGGTAAGTGGTATTTTGGTCTACTGAAGTACACTTATATATAAGTATACATATTTATATATATATATATATATATATATATATATATATATATATATATATATATATATATATATATGTATAGATATATGTGTGTGTGTGTGTGTGTGTGTGTGTGTGTGTGTGTATATAAATATTGACTGGAATAAAATCAATAGTCCCTCTCCCTCCCTATCCATTAGCCTCTATAACTTTACTCAAGTAATCCTCTACATCACCCGACCCAACAAAAAAAAATTCCCAGGATCCATTATTGACTAGATCCTAGTCATCCAAATAAAATAACCAGCTCTGGCACCATTCCTGACACCATTAGCGACCACCTCCTAGGTTTCATTCATCGTTCAACTAGATCTACCCCACATCAGCATCAACATATTCTCACTCACAACCTTAGCAGCTTCATCCCCACACCTTTCTCTAATATTCTCAAACAAAGGAACTGGCAAATTCTAAATATCCTTCCTCTTGACATAGCTATAGACCACTTCAGCTCTATCTTCCTAGACACTCTAAACTCCCTAATCCCACTAAGAAACAAAAGAATAAAAGGTAATACTGCTCCTTGGCTATCCAAAGAAACAAAATGAATTGTGCATCAAAGGGACAAAACCTGGAAGCCTTACCAAAACAATAAACTGCCCAAAACCCTGCTCCAATACACACAACTCCATAACCTTGCAAAACAACTAATCACTAAGGACAAACAAATCCTACTATATTTAGCTCCAGTCCAATAATAATAAAAACCCTAAACAGTTCTGGAAATCCATAAACTTACTTCTCAATCCAGGCTCCAAGATTAACCCATGTCCTGACCCAAGTAAATCTGACCTCGAATTAGGATCCCAATTTAACTCATTTTTTATAGAAACTATTTCTGACCTGACCAAGACTTTTCCCAACAATAATCCACCTGTCGATCACTCTTCTCTGTCTATGCACCCTAATAACCTTCCCCTTAGGTTTGAGCTCAAACCTGTCTCTACTAATTTTATAAAAAGACTTCTATCCAAACTTAAACCTTGCTCCAATAGTCCTGATAATATTCCCTCCTCGTTCCTAAAATGTGCTGCTGATGGTATAGCACTCCCAAACAGCATCATTATCAACAGATCTATAAAGGAATCATATTTCCCCAAACTCTGGCTTTCAGCCTATATTCTTCCTCTTCACAAAGGAGGCAAAAACACCAACATCTCAATCTTCCGCCCCATTGCTCTGCTTTCACTACTCTCCAAAATACTAGAAAAATGTATCTACCTCCAACTTATGCATTTCCTGATCGAATACAAACTTCTTACACCTACGCAGCATGGCTTCCACCCAGGCCATAGCACTATAACCGCACTACTCTCCTTCTTAGAAACTGTCAATCAAGCCCGAGATTCAAGACACTTAGTATCCACAGTTCTCGTCAATCTTTCTAAAGCATTCGATACTGTTTCCCATAAACACCTTCTCTATCTTCTCTCAAACCTTCATCTCTCACCAAATACTTTATCCTGGTTCTCTAGTTACCTGTCAGATATATCTCAGGCAGTCAAATGGAAGAACATCACCTCTACCTTCTTACCTACCCCAACCAGCGTACCTCAGGTGTCCATCCTTGGACCTATGCTTTTTAACATCTTTATCAATAACATTCACACTGCTATTCCTGATGCCAAAGTCATACAATATGCAGATGACTCAACTTTAGTGTGCTCTGCCTCAAACATCCCTGAACTGCTGACTATAACCCAAACTGCTTTTTCAACTAATAAGAATTGGATGCACCAAAGCCACCTCTCACTCAATGCAAATAAATCAAAAATTCTACTACCCCCCCCCCCAAGACTTTCTCTTATGACAAGAATGCATTCAAAGTCTTTAGCCAAACCAACTCACCTATAGAAGTGGTCCCTTTTGCCAAACTTCTTGGCATTAATATAGACGAACACCTCAAGTTCGATATCTATTTTCTACAAAATATAAAGAAAACCCACCAAAAGTTAGGTATGCTTTACAGGAGCAATCTCTTCCTCTCCAACTCTACTAGGCATACTCTGGCCACTACTTACCTTCTCCCATCCCTATTATATGGAGCCCCTCTTCTAACTAACCTGACCTCTTCCATCACCTCTAAACTAGAAAACTGCTATAATAAAATCTCTAAATTTGCCAACAAATCCAAAAATTCCACCCATCACTGCCTTACCCTTCAATCTCTGAACTGGCTAGAGCTCACAAATTACCTAGACTACCTCCAACTTACCACAGCACACAGACTTGTATTTCACCCAACAAAATGTTCTGCTCTAACAAACATCCTCCCCCCTATACCCCTAAAATAACTCTCAGATCTGAACACCAAAACTTAGTTACTATCCACAAACCTAAACAACCTGCTGGCCATCTTCTCCACTCTTTCTCACTAGGCAAGAAATGGAATTCTCTCCCTTCCACACTAAGGACAATATCAAACTCAGAAAACTTCAAAACCCAGCTTTTCACATACCTGTCCTAAATGGAAATGTATCTGCTTTCACCCTACCTAATTCTATTTAAGTAAATGCCCCATGAGTTTTTTTCTCCCGGGTTCCTAACCTCTCTATAACTCCCATAACTATTTTCTAGAGTGGACTCAAGCTCTCTGTAACTCGTATAGCTACTCAACACACAATTCAACTTTGTAAATACTGTAAATAGCATCTTACTTTATATGAGTGCATGTAAAGTGTTTCTATACTTACTTTAAATGAGTGTATGTAAAGTGTTTCCACACTTCAAATGTAAGAATGTATGTTCAAATGAAACCGTACAGTACAACCCTTAAGATCTATCACAATGAACTTTGTTGTTCATGCTTGATACTGAATGTACATATTTGTAAACTGTACTATATACTGTATCTTTTACACTTTTGCATCTTTACTGTATTATGTACTATGGAGCTTTTCTCCCCGGGCCTCCACTTGAAAACGGGCACATTTGGGCCCAGTGGACTTCCCCGGTAATCAAACTGGAAATAAATAAATTAATTAATTAATATAAATATCTATATATATCTATATATATATATATATATATATATATATATATATATATATATATATATATATATATATATATATATATATATATATATATATAGATAGATATATAGATAGATATATAGATATATACATTTGTGTATACATACATGGCTACATTCTGTAAGAGTGAACACTCATAAAAGCGAATGCTCTTAATGGCTTGTTGTTCAACTTTTTGGGTGCTTTCTGGGAATGATCAGAAAACTCACCTGTCCCTGTCTTGGATGAGCAGTCCTATTTGTAGGCCTGATTTATCCCTATTTTTGGAGGCATGTCCCTATTTTCTAGCTTGACTTACCCCTTCACATAATTTTCTGAATCCCCCTCATCTCTTCTAATTTTCTGAAGCTGTCTAATACACAGAAAACCACACCACTTGAATGACAAACTAGTGTCACCAATAATTTAAAGAAAGAGGGCACACATCTTACATCTTTTTCTGAAGCAAACATAAATTACTTTGTATGGTAGAATTTACAATTCATTACAGTCTATTTATTTTGTAATGCCTCTTAGATAATGTGCTTATATTTTATCATCGCTTTTCCCATGCTCTGTTTTATGAAACATTTTTTCTGAGTTGTATCATACATTCTTTTTGGAAATGGGAAGAGTTATGTATTTTTGCTATTCAAATGTTATGCTAATTAGATGCCGAGATTTTTAAGTGGATGTTCCTACTTTTCAAGGACCTTTGCTTCTATTTTCAATGTCTGCAGGTTGAGAGATACATCACAGATCAGTCGGATCTGGGAATTTGCCCTTATCCAGCTGTTGTATGTCCTCAGAGTTATTATATATAATTAGCAGGGGGTGTGCAGTTCACGCTTTGTCACCTCTTTGCTGTGGTTTGTATGTGCAGTCTCTGTGAAATACCTTAATGTCAGTATTGTGTTTTACTGTATATATATTGCTAAGTGCATTTCTTACTTGTTACAGTCTTTCCATTGTGTTTAGGGTTGTGGTGGAAAAGAGTCCCTGGATCAATTCACTTACCGGCTTATTAAAGTATAAATAAAATAAATAGAATACTAACTTCTTCTAAGGACTAAGTATTGCTACACTAAATATTAGTTCATTTACAGATCAAAATATGGAAGTGGATAACATGATAGTAAGGAAATTAGCTGGACACCCATTCAATCAAGGAGGCAAGGCATAAGGCATTTCACCAAAGTCACTTGACTTGGGATCCAGAGTCTACTACTTAGGGAAAGAAATGTGTATAAGTGGTGGGACTTGGGGGTGGGACTGTTGTGAGAGGAAAGCTTCAGTTGACAGTGAGGGATGTCATTAGAATTAATGACAGACTTATGCCAGTCAAGTCCAGTGTAAATATAAGGCAGTATTCAAACATCTCATCCAAACAGCAAGGTGTGATAGCAAAGAACAGCGGCAGCACCTGCTGGACAAATAGATAAATCTGGGAAAAATGAGAGGGTGCTGATAATGGTGACGTGAAGGCTCATATTGGGACAGAACAGGATGTACAGATTACCTGGACCCTCATGGGTGGGTCAACAGGAATATAGAAAGAGACATAATTCTACACTTTTTTCTGATGGTGGCCAACCCATGGCTCAGCAAGAGAGACAGTTATAAGATCACTTAAAAAATGGTCACTATGCAACTCACATAGACTTCCCCTAGTAAGGAAAGGACAGTGAGGTTCAATCAGGGATTGTACAGTCATCTGCAGTGAAACTGCTAGTCCCTAAAATAAATCATTGGTGATCACAGTCAGCTGAAAGCAGTTGTCATAGAAAGCTATATGGTCAACAGAGACTAGGCTGAAGTACTGGAAGGTGCCTGGAGTAAAAGCAAAGGAGCTCAAGAAAATACTCTGGGCTCAGCCACCAGTATATAAGAGCAAATAGTAAGATTTACAAAACAGTAGTTTGATCAGTGCTTCTGTATGGTATAGAAACCTGTACAGTGAGGCAGTCAGTTGAGAAAGCATGAGGTAATGGAGATGACGTGCCTAAGACAGATGGTAGGATGTACTCTGCGAAACAAAATAAGAAATGATGACATCAGAGTGGATGCCAGGAAGTGCCTGAGATAGATGGTAAGATGTACTCTGTAAACAAAATAAGAAATGATGACATCAGAGTGGAAGCCATGAAGTACCTGAGATAGATGGTAGGATGTTCTCTGTAAAACAAAATAAGAAGTGATGACATCAGAGTGGAAGCCATGAAGTACCTGAGATAGATAGTAGGATGTACTCTGTAAAACAAAACAAGAAATGATGACATCAGAGTGGAAGCCATGAAGTACCCGAGATAGATGGTAGGATGTACTCTGTAAAACAAAATAAGAAATGATGACATCAGAGTGGAAGCCATGAAGTACCTGAGATAGATGGTAGGATGTACTCTGTAAAACAAAATAAGAAATGATGACATCAGAGTGGAAGCCAGACAGGTACAGAGAAAGTAATGGAAAACAGATTATTGTGAATCAGTCACATGTACAGGAAAGTAGAATACAATTTAATGAAAAAAAAATAGAAGAGGCAAGAAAAAGGCAAGCGGAAATGAGGACATGCAGGCAAGAGATGCATGGACTGTATAAGAAAAGACCTTCCACAATCAAGCATGATAGTCAGAGAAGGTAGGAGGCATTAAACTGAAAAATGTGATGAAAACTGGCATGACACCCTGATCCCATTAAAAAAAAAAACTGGAAAAAGGAAGTTGATAATGATGATCGTCATTACAATGAAGCAAATCTATGAAGACCCGTTATTAGTATTTGGCGTATAATGATCAATTTACATGCCAGGGAAAGATTATTGTTGAAATATAGAAGTATAAGTAAAATGAAGTAGAGTATTAATCCAGGACATTCGTTTATTGCTAGATAGCTAATACAGATCCTGCTTATTTACCAGCTGCATAAAGCAACAGATAATGTTTAGAAATGCTAGGTGCAAGTTTTTTTGAAGGAGGTGGCATCTCCTGGGTGTCCAATTGCCAACCGCGTACTCCTTCAGGAATGTCAACTTGAGTTTTAGAGAAAAGTCATTGTGACAAATACCAGTAAACACTTTTATTGAAAGTTGTACTACTGGATCCAGATGCATACGTGGGCATTGTTTGTGTAAGGACTTGCCAAATTCTGAGGTATTTTAATTTCTGTACCTTTTCAAGTGGCAAGACAGTGCGGTTAGTAATTGCATAGGTTATGAGTGCCCTTCAGGCTTTGATGATTTACCAATGTACATGGTTTTAGCTATGCTCTTTTTTATAACCGAAATGAGAGCATGTCGATATATCGACACTTTCTCTCAAAAAATCAGAAACTCAAAAAATATTTCACTGCACGCACTTTCGGTAAAACTCAGAGTAAATCTTTTTTTTTTCTTCTTTTTTTTTGCAGGGCCTACACTACCCATATATATTTCATAATTGGAAATGTAAGCTATTGGTTTACATTTACGATTAATTTATTTTTAATTATTTTAATGGCAATTAATGATAATCACCAGAGAGTTTGTTTGATGTTTTTGTTTCGATCAAACTCACTGGCAATTATTCAATAAAAACTTATATATATATATATATATATATATATATATATATATATATATATATATATATATATATATGTAGGGTCTATACCCCACCCCCACTAATTATATATGTGTGTGTGTGTGTATATATATATATATATATATATATATATATATATATATATATATATATATATGTATATATATATATATATATATATATATATATATATATATATATATATATATTCTGATATCGCACTACACTGAGGAAAGGGCAAATTTCCCGAATTTCACTGTACCGCAATCTCAGTATGAACAGTTTGACAAATGGCATGTTCGATGTATGTGAACCAAAAATGCTGTTCACTGAACTGAATTTTCTCTGAAGTAATATAGACCCATACACACACACACACACACACACACACACACACACACACACATATATATATATATATATACACATATACATACATATTGATATTATTTGTAAGATACTCAATAACTTTATTCTCCAAGTTATGTGTGTGACAGTTATGGGAATCATACACAGTTGTTGAGATTGGCTACTTCCCAAAGCTATGCTTCTCCAGCAGGTTTAATCGATTTTACCCTGTTGAGTTTTCTTGAATATCTGCAATTCTATATGCGTTCATAGCATTCATTGTGCATAGATAAAAACGATAATGAAAAGAATAACTTTCTTATGATTAAAGTAAATACGGCTTTGAAAGACAAAATGAAAAGGGTGCCCTTACTTATCATGGCTTATTAAGCAACAAAGACATCTTGGAGGTTGACTGCCGCTTGACACTGCTTATCTGATTTTCTGAGTAAATGCTACATAGACACACATTGTAAAAATGACATTTCTTGCGAATCATTTGTGCTTGTTTAAAATGTGTTGTCTACTATCTCATACATATTTAAGTGTAATAACCCTGTAACATTGCTGTTTAATGCTAATTTATAATGAAAACTGTATAATATATTGGAGCGTTTCTGCCCGGGCCTCCGCTGGAAAAGGGCTCTTCAGCTCAGTCGGACAATCCCGGTCAACAAATGTAAAATAAATAAATAAATAAAGTGTTCCTGAAAAGGGGTGTTCACTGTACTCAATAATGCCACCACTTACTTAAACATTAAGATCGTGATATTTTACAAAATACACTTAAATTAATGCTTCATCTTTCCTGTAATAGGCTTTGTTTTATTTTTTTTGTTTTATTTTAAAACTATTACAAAAGCTTGTCACTATTTAGTTTACAGTGTGAGACCAATAGCTCTGATAATGAGCTTTACTTATATTTTTAAAGAATGGAGATTTGTTCTTATGACCTTTGTTTTTCTTTTCTAGAGGGAGAGTTGTACTTGACAGAGTTTAATATACTATTTGAAGCTCTAAAATATTATATTAGGGCTTTAACAACAACTCCTATTTCTATATGTGGTTTAAATCAAGACACAAATGTATGAAATGGGCTTCAAATGTGGTCTGTGACACACAACTTAGCTAAAGACATGATTGAAACACAGGCTAGCAATACATAAATAAAATATATTTGCATAAATTTTTGTTTCATATTTAAAGCAGCAGTACTTTGTTAGCCAACAAAAGGAATCATGCATGACTTTATTATAAATCTGTTTTAGTCTCAAACCCAAGAAAAATAAAACAGTCTCAGAATCATGGTTTCATGAAGTGACCTTGTATAGAAGAAAGGAAAATGATTTCCATCAAAATACGCTAATTGACTGAAAGGTGCATTGAGCACAGCAGGGTGCTTTTCTGCTTAGCAGCTTTAATTTAGTATATGCTATACCACCTCTGCAAGGGAATATTAACAGGCTACATTAATATTTTACACTTGTGAACAGCCGCATAATAAGAAGAAAACACACCAGCTTAGAGGATGTCCTTACATGCACAATAAAATCTAGTGGCATTAACAATTAAGGTGAATCATAATGAGTACTGACAATGATGGGCCAGATTACAACACATTTTGGATAGCACTGCAAAGGTACTCTGCCAAGATATCATTACTACCCTGACGTGAAGAAGCAGGCCTTCCCTTTTCAATATAATGGGAAGGAGGGCGGAGGTAGCAAATGCTCAATGGTTTGCAGTCTGTGACCCCTGCTCCAACGCTGTTGAAGCTGCCAAATACCGGAAATGTGATTTCACAGCATTCCCTGTTAATGAAATGAGTCTCCTGTATGTGAGGGTTCTAGAAAATATGCAAGTACTAAAATAAACAGCTTACTGAGGGCCAGAGATAGCTGAGCAATAAATATTTGCTTCCCACTATGCAGGGCAGTCTTTGTATTTCATACTGTCCTTTTATAAAGGCAGCAGTATACACAAATCCATTGAACATAGTATATAACTAGATAAATGGAAATACGTAATATTAGTTCAACATATGTCGCAGGGTGTGTATCCTATAACCAGAGTGCAATGTCCAGTGGAGCATAGGTAACACACAAAGGTAGTTTGGTCAGCGGCTGCAGAACCAGCATCTGATGCATCCCAGTATTAGATGTGAAATTTTTAGGGACACAATATGCACTCACACATCTTTGCATGGACTTTAGCCCAATATGTACCCATCAATCTTTACATGGACCTTAGCTGACACACACACACACACACACACACACACACACACACACACACACACACACACAGCAAAATCATGATCTGACCATGAAATGTTCTCCGCAAACAGAATATATGTGTGTAAATGAGAGGGAGGGTAGAGGAATGGTGAGGATGCAGGGAGTAGAGTTGGTAAAGGTGAATGAGTTTAAGTACTTGGGATCAACAGTTCAGAGTAATGGTGAGTGTGGAAGAGAGGTGAAGAAGAGAGTACAGGCAGGGTGGAATGGGTGGAGAAGAGTGTCAGGAGTGATTTGTGATAGACGGGTACCAGTAAGAGTGAAAGAGAAGGTCTACAAGAGGGTAGTGAGACCAGCTATGTTATATGGGTTGGAGACGGTAGAATTAATGAAAAGGCAGGAGTCAGAGCTGGATGTGGCAGAGTTAAAGATGTTAAGATTTGCACTGGGTGTGACTAGGAAGGACAGGATTAGGAATCAGTATATTAGAGGGTCAGCTCAGGTTGGGCAGTTTGGAGACAAAGCAAGAGAGGCGAGATTGCGTGGTTTGGACATGTGCTGAAGAGGGATGCTGGGTATATTGGGAAAAGGATGCTAAGGTTGGAGCTGCCAGGTAATAGGAAAAGAGGAAGGCCTAAGATAAGGTTTATGGATGTGGTGAGAGAGGACATGAAGGTGGTTGGTGTCAAAGTGCATGATGCAGAGGATAGGAAGAAATGGAAACACATGATCTGCTGTGGCGACCCCTAATGGGAACAGCCGAAAGAAGATGATGATGATCATGATCTGACTATGGTAGCCATGTACATTGTTTCAGATTTACCAAGCAATGTTATACAATAAGATCATAGCCTGACTACTAATTGTAGCCACGTACATTTTTTCAGTGGTAGCTATATATTTGTAGGGGGCACATGGCCTATTCATACATGACACACCACTGGAAAAACAATGCAAAATAACTCATGCTCCAATGATATTTTCAAAACTATAAAGGCATGGGATTTATCTATATTTGTGATAAATTGGGTACTGGTATCAATGGATGAAGCAGGATGTCCAGCATCTGCAATTGTACTCCACAAGCATTGCTGTGAGGCCTTGTAAACTATACAATGGCATTGAGAGGTGATTTGTGTAATGATATACTGCTACAGAATATGAAAAAAAATAAAGGAGCATAAACCAAAACATGCACCCTGGATACCCACATAAAAACAATTCACCGTTTGAATTTTTAAAGTCTGGGCAGCACATTTTTAAGTACTGTAGCATCCCATAACTTAAGACAATATTGCTTTTTGTAGTGATGTTCACCGGCATTGTCTTCCATTACTTTGCCTCCCACATTAACATTGCACTGGCATGCAATGACATCTTGGCTTGGTTCACACGTAGTGGGGCACACCTGATGAAGTCATGCTCTGCCAATTTTACTTGGGTTAGAGTTTAGGATGATGCTTCCTCTAATTTTTTTGAAACTGGGTATCTTTCGAATGCCCATGAAAGCTTCCATGCTTCTACATTTTATATGTTAACTGAGTAAGCGAGTAGGCCCTTTTTTGGAATCCTCTATTGTGTGAAACTTTCTCAAAGTTAGTGTAGGACATTACCCTGATTATAAATTGTGGAATTTATTTATTTATTTGACATTTGTTGACAGTGGTTGCCTGACTGAGCTATTGATCTTTTTCAGTGAAGGCCTGGGGAGAAAAGTGTTAGAATACAACTAAATAAATTAGCACAAATAAAATAATTAAGTAGCAACAATCACAGTACAAGTACGAAAAAAATCAGCTAAAATACATTAATGCAATGTAGCAAAAAAAAAAAAAAAGAAAGAAAACACCATTTAGATTGTCATCAGTGGTCCACAGTACATACAAAAAGCAGTTTGTCTATTTCATTACAGGAGGAGGAGTTATTTATATTAACAGCTATATTGCAATAGGACACGGGTAGCAGGTTTATAAGTTTAAGAAGTGAAGGAGCATGGGTAGTAGCTAGACACTGCCATGTCATATGAAGAGGTTACTTTCTATCAGATAGTGGAAGAGAAGGTGGAAGTGGAGGAAAGAGAGAAAATATACACATTATGGGGTTAGAAAGGATGGAGTTTAAGTGGGGTTATTACAGTGACAAGTACAGGTGCTGCTTAGGTAGTTTTTAAGAGCTTTCTTGAATTCGTGGACTTGGGTAATATTTCTGAGGGTCATGGGAAGCTCGTTCCATGAAAGGGTGGGATAATAGCTGTAGAGATTACGGCCAATGGATTTTCTGGGTTTGTGAATCTGTAAGAGACATTGATCTTAGATCCTGAGGGTTCAAGGTGGAGGTGTAGAGAGAGAGCACTGAAGAGATGTCAGGCCAGGTGAAGTGCTTGTTTAGGATAGGATGGATGATGAGTAGTTGAGTAAGCAGAAGTTGGTGGAGAAGCTCAAGCCAGATGAGTGTCCTAAGATTGTGACAGTGGTAAGATTTACAAGGCAGATTGACAGCAAATCTAGCAACTTGGTTGTAGGTGGTTTCAAGTTTGGAAAGGAGTGAGGACTGTAAGCTTTTTAAGATTTGCAAGCTGTAGAAGAGGTTAGGGAGGAGGCATGAATGGGCAAGTGAGAATCTTGAGTCTGATCTGAGGAGCCTTTTGTTTCCATACAGTAGGCCAAACTTTTGGTGGGTTTTCTTGATACAGTGTAGCACATGGACGTCAAATTTAAGCTGATCATCTATGATTGCACCAAGAAGCTTAGTGTGGGTTTCTGCCATGATAATAGTGTTGTTAAAGGAAAAAAATGGGGAATGTGGATTTGAGCTGTGAGAGATATTTAGGGAGGAAAAGTAGAAGATTTGTCTTTTTGGGGTTGTTAGAAAGCCATTTTTCAGTGAAGTTGAAAGATTGATTTTTGTATCAGGATGAGCAGGTCAGAGAGGTTGTCAGCTACAGAGATGATTGTGGAACCATCAGCGTACTGTATGAGGAATGGCTGAAGACAGGATGTGTAAAGTTGGTTGATAAAGATGTTGAATTGAAGGGGACCTAGAATTTTGCCTTGCAGGATAGCCATTTTGATGGGGAAGAAGGGAGAAAGAGTTGTGAGCCATTTGATGGCTTGCTGCCTGTTGGAAAGGTAGCAGTTAAACCAAGAGATAGTTGCTGAGGAAAGATTTAGGTGAGGAAACCAGGAAAGGAGGATGGGATGAGATACAGTGTCAAAGGCTTTGGAGATGTCAAGAAAGAGACAGGACACTAGCTTATTATTTTCTCTGGCTAGGGAGATGGAGTGAGTAAAGGGAATAGGAGCTGCAGTGGTGCTGTGGTGAGAGTGAAAGCCATCCTGGGTTTGGGTGAGCAGCTTTTGTTGTGTGAGATAGGCCATGATTTGTTTATGAACTCATTTTTTTAGAAGTTTAGAGCATGGAGAAAGTATGGAAATAGGTCTAAAATTAGAAAGCTCAGCAGAGTTTCAACCTTTATGGATGGGTGTTGTATAGAATTGTTTCCAGGGAGTAGGGAATGTGGATTCACTTATTGAGTGGTTTATGAGAATGAAAACAGAAAACGTTATTGAGCTAGCAGCAGCCTTAAGGAGCGGAGATGGCAGGTTATCAGCAGGTGTGGAACATGGTTTAAGCTTGAGAAGAGGATTTTAATGTAACTGGTAGAAACTGGTTTTAGTGAGAAGAGGTTGTTTTGAAGTGGGGGTGACAGGAAGAGAGGGGTCAGTTGGGTAAGAAATCTGCATACGTTTGCTGAGAGCATCAGTGAAGTAAGAGTTGAAAATGTTTGCTGTTTCTTGAGGTGTGTTATTTGGGCAGGGGTTAGGAGTTGAAAGATTCCCAGGCTAGAAAATTTGATCGATAGTGTTCCAGAGCTTTTTGGGGTTTCTGGATTCTGTAGTTTGAGGTTTGTAGTAGAAGTGTTTTTTTATTAATATTTATGTTTTTGGTCAGGTTGTAGAGTTCCCTATATTTTTGGTAATGGATGGGAGACTTGGTCTTAGTCTGAAGTTTTCAGGCAGAATCTCTGTACTGCATAAGATTGTGAGTAGAGTTAGTCAGCCATGAGGAACATCAAGATTTTACTCTTATAGTTCTGGGAGGGGCAAGAGAGTTAAGTGTATTTAACAAGAGTTAGCTCAAATTGTAGAACAGCTTCATCTAGAGGTAGAAGAGCTAAGAAGGACCAGTCATTTGAGGTGAGAGAATTATTGAATGTGTCAGGGTTGAAATGTGTTAGCCTACAGCATTCTTTAAATTTGTGTGGTGTGTGGAAAGGTGGGGGTGTATCTTTGGACACATATTGGAGAGTGGTCACTAATGGAGTCTGGTAGAGATTCAGGGTGGTGATAGAGGTTTGTATCAGAGATAAGAATCCAGTCTAGGATATAGCTGTAATTGGTGGGTTTGTAATGATAGGTGTGAGAAGAGATAAGCTGAGTGTAGCATTGTAGGTTTATGCTGGTGGTTGGGTAGTTAGAGGTGAGGGGTAGCCAGTTGATGTTAACATGGCTTCATTAGGTATATTATCAAACATCCAGTAGAGGGTCTGTTCTAATAAGGGTATATTCTCTCCTGGGAGTATGTAAATGGTGACTATATTTAGGTTTGTATGGTCATTAAGCTTGCAATTGTTGATAATGAGTTCTGCTGGGTGAAATGAGGGGGGGGGTTAGGTAGAGGGGATAGAGTTAATAGGTCTGAGTAAATTAAAGCAACACCTCTTCCTTTTTATTTGTTCTGTTGAGATGTAGAATGTTGTATCCAGGGAAAGGAATTCATTGTCAGTGTTATGTGGCGTGAGCCAAGTTTCGGAAAGAGTAATTATGTTGGGGGATTATTGGGCTATCCAAGATTGAAATTCTCTTACCTTGTTAATAATGCTGTGAATGTTTATAGGATATAAGAATACATGTTTAGTAGTACAGTTTGGCTGCTACAGAAGTGGTTGTGAGGCAGAAGTAGGAGTAAATGGGTTAGAGTTCAGTCCAGGATTGGGTGAATGTCGCCTGAAAGTTGTAAGGTGTTGCAAGGGCAGAGCAAAATTGCTTTAGGGGGACAGAGTGAGTGAAATTTTTGTTTGACTCTGTAAAGTGGAGAGGTCAGGGAAGGGAATTTAATTTTGGGGAGGGTGAAGCCAGAACTATAGAATAGTGAGAGGGATATCAGAGAAGAGTAATGGGTTTCTGTGTGTATGGTGTTGTGAGAGGAGGTTGGAGAGTGGGGATATAGATTTAGTTGAGTGTACTATGAGTTGAGGTAGGATAGGAGTAGAAGGAAAAAGGGATGAGAAGAGAGGAAGGAACATAATTGGGGGTAAGGACTTTATGAGTGGGTAGGATGAGTGTGATAGAGGGGAGGTCAAAGGGATTAGTATGATTGGGGGGATGGGAGTGGTAAGAATAGGTGACAAGTGTACAGAGATAGTGTGAGGAGAGGTGTGAGGGGTTACAAAGAGAGGGAGATGGTTAAGATGTGCAGTAAGTGGCAGTTCTGAGGGAGATTGGGGTAAAACTGGTTAGCTATAAATATCACAGTTAACCAGTAAGCCTATAAATGTATTTGATGCAGGTGTGTGTGGGAATGGTGGTCGGGTAGGAGACTGGAGAAAGCCTGAGCATAGCGAGAGAGAGCTGATGTTGAAGATTGCCAAACAGAAAACAAAAACAATTAGGCAAGCTACACAAGGTAAGTAAGTGGTAAACCTTACTTAAGGTTAAAGTGTAGTCAGGAAAAAAGTGATGGGCACCGTAAAATTATTGGCGATAGCAAGCAGAGTAAAACAGCTGGAAGGCTTCTAGTAAGGCTAATGGCTAAATAATATGGGGCTATGAGGAGACAGGGCAGCAGGAGGTTGATGATCTGCTTTGGCTTCTGCTACACAGATTAGTTTAAATAAAAATTAACATGGTGACATACATATATTACAAATAAGGGATTACCATTCTTTGAATAAGAAGCACATATTCCAGCTGACTGGAAAACGGGGACATTCTACTCTTTTGTTTAGGTAATGTAATGCCTAAAAGGGAAGAACAGGAATAAGTTAAGAAAAGAAATCAACCAGAGGAGTTTGAAAATAAAAGGATGAGAATAGAAAACTGGAGGGAGTTAGTGGCAGGAGTGAGAGTAGAGTACAGTGCAGAGAAGGAGAGCTATTGTGCTACAGAGGACAGTGGGGAGGTAGAGGGAGTGAGTTAGAGGATGGAGGGAGTTAGTGGCAGGAGTGAGAGTAGAGTACAGTGCAGAGAAGGAGAGCTATTGTGCTACAGAGGACAGTGGGGAGGTAGAGGGAGTGAGTTAGAGGATGGAGGGAGTTAGTGGCAGGAGTGAGAGTAGAGTACAGTGCAGAGAAGGAGAGCTATTGTGCTACAGAGGACAGTGGGGAGGTAGAGGGAGTGAGTTAGAGGATGGAGGGAGTTAGTGGCAGGAGTGAGAGTAGAGTGCAGTGCAGAGAAGGAGAGCTATTGTGCTACAGAGGACAGTGGGGAGGTAGAGGGAGTGAGTTAGAGGATGGAGGGAGTTAGAGGGAGAAAAGTATAGACAAGCAGAAAAGAGAGTTACATATCAATTATACATTGCTGTACATGGAAGTATACTTTAAACTTATGAAAACATAATTACTATGCAGCTAGAGGCAGTGCTTACAGGCTAGCATTACAGGTATACTCTATGCATGAGTCAACTGTAATGTGGACAAGGTTTAAAAATATATATAATTTGCCAGCAGAGAATGCAGTAACCTACAGGACTATGTAATTGAGATACATGCAGTATGCCTAGGCCAATTAGTTAAAATAACTCAACTTTACTTTTAAAGCAACAAAGTGCAGGACAAGAACGGTTAAAGCATGCACTATAGAAAAGCATTGAAATACCAGTTCCACTAGACAGTAAAATACAGTCTGGCCCACAATAAAATATTCTATTTGTGCTTAACAGGTATATACTAGCTACATTAAATATAATAATGTTACTTAATTCATAGACAAGTAATTTCTACAGAAAATTCATAGACAATTAATTTCTACTGATTTCCTAGTATTTATATTTGATTTAATACAGCAGTTTGTTTTCCTGGGTGTTTTCTTCTTCAGGACAGCTGACCATCAGCAGCTTCCTTTCCTGGATATCATCTCCAGGAATTTTGGGCTTTTCAGACCTTCTAAATCCTATTACCACCACGACAGTCTGACAAATTCACATGATCACAATGACAAGCCTTGGCCCTTCATATGTATTGCATTCCATGCACAACTCCAACTCTACTATATTTAGTTTGTTGCAGACCTTTGCACTTCCCAACTATACACAACCTTGGATGGGTTTTATTGTTGCAAGAGGATTTCTCTCTCTTCACTCGGGATAGGGAAGCCACCATAAGCTAATCACATCCTCCTGACTGTTTCAGGATCAGGGCTGCCAATCAGTCTTATGTCAGCTGGTGACAGTCGGACCGCACAGAGGTGTAAATTATAAAATATTTTCTCATACATAATAAGGATAGGTTTAAAAGCAAGTTGTGTTAATTTCATTTCACATGCCACCGGAGTGGTATCAATACATTAAAAAACACACTGTATTAAGGCAAATACTTTGTAGGCATTCTTTAAGTGTTTGTAGGACAAATAATAATAAAAGAATCATCAAATATGAGCTATCCCCACTTTGTAATGTTTTCATTGTTGTTTGCCTTTTATTTTCAATGTGCAGCCAGTCTAAAATAACTAAAATTGATTATTTAATGACACAGACAACCCTAATCCACAGTTCTCTGGACATATAAGTCCCAATAGCAGATCAAAAACTACTCCTTAACAAAGGCATACTGTGGGTATAACACAATAAATTATCTTGAAACTAGTAAAACACACTCCTAATATTTGAGAGCTTCTGAAGATCTTGTTAATTATAATCTTAATAGCTGCAGATTTGATAACCCAGATGAAAGAACAATCAAGTGGAAATATCTAGGCATAACTACGGGCAGCAAAATTCTTTCCCAGACTGTATATCAAATTTTAAAGACTGAGAAAAAAAATAAACTAGAAGCACTTTGTAAAATCAATACATGCCTGGCTCTACATTTCGAGTGCAGAGCAGGTCTGCTTCTACTGAAGCTGTTATATGGAGCTATAACCACTGTCATTGCCCAACGGTTCTTGGAATTCATAAATTCCAATGTCCTGGATCAACTGATCCATTGTCCCACAGGGGCTCCAATATCCTAGACCTGGCCATTACCAACATGTGAAATTGATGCTCCAGACCTATGGTCAACGCCTCGTTGGTCAGGTCAGACCATAAGCTAATCACCCTTAACATCCACATCTCACCCCCAGCCCCCAGTAAGAAAACCTCCATAAAAAACTTCTCCAAAGCCAACTTCATGCTACTCAAGTCATAAGTGACAAACATCATGACACCCATACAGACGGGAACTGAAAGTTCAACTGCTGAGTCCTACACTAAAGCACTGCACGAGTACATCCACTCATGCATGAATCATGCATCCGAAATAGGACCAAGCAGCTCTCCTCCAAAAAAATGAAGCCAATCTGGTGGTCCTCTGCCATAAACAAACTTTACAATAAAAGGAAGAAACTGTTGCAGAAAAGAGGAATATCCCAGGATGCAAAAAACTCCCTTACCAGCCTCAGTAAGAAGCTGAGATCCCTCATAAAATCCTCCAAAGCTAGTTATGAAAATAAAATTGCCAAAGATCCCAAAGACACCCACAAGGCATTCTATAGTTAGGTCAAGAATCTAAATAGCAATGCCCAGATCTGCTCTGAGCTACAACAGAATGGCATTAAATATACTGATCCCAAGGACATTGCCAATATCCTGGCAGATTGATTCAGTGCCAACTTCACCCCCCCCCTCACCCCCTAAATGGCCCATCTCAATACCGGAAGATTGCCAAATTCCAGTAATAACGGACACACAGGTAAAAAATGCACTCTCCAAAGCTAAGAATACAGCATCCATGGGACCAGATGACATCCCGGGCTGTGTACTATATGAACTACAAAATGAACTGGCACCTCACCTAAGTGTCATGTTTAATCATAGCCTCACCTCAGGCTTCATGCCCACTGAGTGGTGCACAGCTACAGTTATCCCACTCCACAAGGGGGGATCCACTTTGGATCCCAGGAACTAATGCCCCATCAGTCTGATGAGTCTGATCTGCAAGGCCATGGAATGTATTATCATGGAACTTATAAACAAAGACATTGGCGACCTTCAAACACTGGACCCCACCCAGTTTGGGTTTGTAAAGGTCCGTTCTTGTCTCCTGAACCTGATTGACTTCTTCAAATCAGTCTCCAGAGCCGTGGACAAGGGTAAGGCAGTCCACACAGCCTATCTGGACCTCACCAAGGCCTTTAACACTATCCCCCACTCTGGAATCATAGATAAACTTACTAAGCTGGGCATTAATATCTATGGCACTCGATGGGTTGCCAACTGGCTTACTGACAGAACCCACACTGTAAAAGTAGCTGACTCCAAATTCAGCTCCAGACAAGTGACAAGTGGAGTACCTCAGGGTTTAGTCCTAAGATCACTCTTATTTGGCATCTATTTCTCTGAAGTACAGGCCAATACTAAGGACTCTGGCTAACAAAGTTCACAGATGACTGCAAACTGGGAGCCATTATTAAATCTCCAAATGATGTGGATACTCTGCAAAAGGGCCTTAAAGAAACAGATGCTTAGTACCAGAGTCATGGGCTCGAGCTCAATGCCAAGAAATGTATAGTTATCCCCTTTGGGAAAAAAACATGTACCTGTGAATTACCACATAGGTGGCAGTACACTAAACACCGAAAGTGTGATAAGAGACTTAGGGACACAGGTGGACAGTGGTCTCACGTTCGAAAACCACATCGCCACAACAGTCAGGAAATTCTTCTATGTGGCATACCTCATCACTAAAAGCTTTTCATCCAGAAAAAAGGAGGTCATTATCCCACTGTACTCATCCCTCATTAGACCCATTATAGAATACAATGCCCCATTTGGTATGTACCTCTCAAGACACCTGCAACAACTGGAAAGGCCACAGAAATACCTCACTAAAAGAATCACAGGCTTAAAGCAGATGCCCTATGCAGACCACTTTAAAAAACTCCAGCTATACTCTGTCGCATATTGTCTACTCCGAGGTGATCTCTGCTTAACATACAAGGCCATGTCAAACCCAGAGCTGCTGGACATGCTACACTTAAAGAAATCCCAATCCCTCAGAGCCACACGCTCCAGGGATCTAAACCTTGTCATCACAATAAACAAAACATGCTGGAGGGATAGGTTCCTTACCCAGAGGCTCCCCAGACTCTGGAATTGACTGCCCATACATGTCAAGCAGAGCTCCTCTTTGGCCCTCTTCAAAAGGAACCTTGACGATTGGATGGGAGAAAGGAAATTCACCCCAGGGATCACGTCAGTCGCCCTGCTAGACAGGGGTCGAGGAAGTAAATAATGTGGGAAGAAATAGCCAGGGAATTGTTATGGCTAGGCTTGTATAGGCCCTAGGGCCGATAGCCTAGTACCAACCTATGAACCTATGAATAAATAAATAAATACATACATACATAAGAATATACTATCAATCATGATACTGACTTAAAACAGATTAGCCTCTTTTTAAAAATGTTTTGACCACCTCATCCCTACTAACTACATGGCTTGTCACTATGGCTCTGTGATTCATTTACTAACAAGCTAACAGACAATTGTCATACAGCCAACATCCAAGTAACCATTAGAAGGTTTTTGAGGATAAGTGTCCACATTACCCCAACCACACCATCACACAGGAGATGGAGGTATTGACATATAATGGAATTTAGTAAGGACATGTGGCACAGCCCCTCAGAAAGCCCTGATCCCTTCCAAGCATCAGTGTATGTGTCAAATCCATTCAATACTCTGAATTCTAACACAAAGTATGCATAATGACAATGCATTGTTCACACTCTTCCCAGACAGAAAGGAGAGCAGACATTGCCTAAACAGTTATCTCCTTCCCTCATCAGCTTCACAAGCATCCAGACTTCTAATCAAACATACATTATCTGAGTTGTAGTCAAGATTTTATGTCTCTGTGCCACAGAAATAGCCATAACAGTTACATCTGCTTCAAACTAAGCAACATGCACATATCATTTTAATTTTTTTCCGGTTTTATTCTGGATGGTATTAGAAAACAGGCTGAAATGTATTCACCGAACCTTCACACACAAATTTATATTCAAACCAAACTTGCCTCACCTATATGTTAAAATTGTACTCATTCAATAGGCAAATTAGATCTTTAGGCATCGGCCTGCTAAGCTCAAAAAGTAAGTAGAAAAATGGGAGATACAACACCTAACATATGTTTTCCATAAGAATGTTATCTACTACATGTCTGTATAATGTCTGTTGCCCACTTACCAACTTTCCAGATTTTATACTAATTGCTTCTTCAGATAGCCATAGACTGCTTACTCACTGACTCACTAATTCACAACTCCAAAAACTATATCTGCTAGTCTTATGTTACTATAATTTAAAATTTATTTATTTTATTTTATTTATTTTACATTTGTTAGCTGGGAAGATCCGACTGGACCAGGTCCATTTACAGTGAAGGCCTGGGGAGAAAAGCTCCAGTATTTAGTTTAACAAAAACAAATACAGCATATATAGTCTAGCAAAGTGATACAACATATATGGTGAACAATTTAATCAAACTACAAATTAGGGAAGCAAACAAATTAAACAATAAAAGGAACAATTAACAGAATGGCAATAACATTTATACATGTTTGGACAGGTATCATGAGAAGAAATGTATCTAGCATTTCAACAGCCATCTTAAATAACTTCCACTTCCTGCAACATTCTCAATATTTCTAATAAATTCACTTATTAATCCACTTTCATTATTGTATATTCACATAAATCTTCACACTAAACTCATTTCATGACACCAGCTTGCTTGTTGTCCTTTATCATCACTTTGCAATGCCTTTCTGCATATATAGCAGCTGTACCTATTATAAGTTAGTTTCGGATGAACTTATTATTAGCATCTGAATTTTTAATCCATTTCATACATAACCTTAAGTGTATACAATGTCAACTATTATGTAAGAACTTCTTCTTCTTCTTCTTTCGGCTGCTCCTGTCAGGGGTCACCACAGCGGATCATCTGTTTCCATTTCTTCCTGTTCTCTGCATCTTGCTCTGTCACACCAACCACCTGCATGTCCTCTCTCACCACATCCATAAACCTTATCTTACGCCTTCCTCTTTTCCTGTTACCTGGCAACTTCATCGTTAGCATCTTTTCCCAATATACTCTGCATCCCTCCTCAGCACATGTCCAAACCAACGTAATCTTGCCTCTCTGACTTTGTCTCTAAACCTTCCAACCTGGGTTGACCCTCTAATATACTTATTCCTAATCCTGTCCATCCTCATCACACCCAGTGCAAATCTTAACATCTTCAACTCTGCCATGTCAAGCTCTGACTCCTGCCTTTTTGTCAATGCCACTGTCTCCAACCCATATAACATAGCTGGTCTCACTACCCTCTTGTAGACCTTTCCTTTCACTCTTACTGGTACTCATCTGTCACAAATCACTCCTGACACTCTTCTCCACCCACTCCATCCTGCCTGTACTCTCTTCTTCACCTCTCTTCCACACTCACCATTACTCTGAATTGTTGATCCCAAGTATTTAAACTCATCCACCTTTGCCACCTCTACACCCTGCATCCTCACTATTCCTCTATCCTCCCTCTCATTCACACACATATATTCTGTCTTAGTCCTGCTGACCTTCATTCCTCTTCTCTCTAGAGCATATCTCCACCTCTGCAGGGTCTCCTCCACCTATTCCCTACTCTCACTATTATGTAAGAACTGTGATATGAAAACTGACTGACATGCTAACATTTTGAGCAATATTGGTCTGCATTGTCTCTTTAGCCAATTGTATATTATTGCAGCTATACTAACAATGCTACCAAGGACCTGTGTCCAGTCAGGCTGTCCTGGTAAACAATGTAAAATAAATAAATAAAGTTCCTTTCTTTCAAAGTAATCCCATTTTATCAAATGGAGAATAGCAAATTATAGTATATGTAAGAACTTTATGCAAATGTATTTCTCAATTTTTTTCCTCTCTCAGGTAAACCTTGTAAAAAGTACCTGGCATATCTGTTAGCCTTTTTAGTGCAAGAAGCCTGGACAATGCCAAAAGTAATGGGAAGACAAAGAGACAAAAAAGTAGGGAGAGATTTTAGTTGCTAGAGTAACTGATTTTGTGTTAGTATTAATTTTTTGAAGGATACTCAAATGTATATCATTCTTTTGTGATTTTGGTTCTCAATCATTAGCCAGAAAAACACAAATTTTATGAGGAATAGACCAAAAATAACAGCAGAAATCAGGACATTCTGTGAAAACCTGGACAGTTCAAAGGTATGGTACCTGGTCAGCAAAGCTAATGCAGTCAGTTTAAATTATTAAATGAATACATGCATGAATCATACATATTTTTTCTTCCATGTCAGATGAAGTTGAAGAGAAAGGATAGCTATTTTTCTGTCACTGCAATGGCATCTGCATTTTGTAATCAATAGCTGGCATTCTATGGTATTTTAGCACCCAGGGGACACAGGATTAACTCCAAATATAGGACTTCACATTTAATGAAATTAATTAGAAATGCAGCAAAACTAATATGTGCAGACAGTGAAAAGTAAGATATTGAGGATAGTGAAAGCCTTACCTTCAACATCTTCCATGAACAGTATTGCTCTTCCCTGGCTCTGAAGTACAAGTAAAGCAGTGACAATAGTCACTACAAAACCAAGAAAAGTGCATCGTTATGTTAGTGATGTCTCCATCAATCATGGCCCTCAGAGAAAGAAGTTATGTTAAAATTGTTCCTACCTATGGGTATAGCCTTCTAGAAGAAACAAGCCAAGTTGCTGATTACAAGGATTTTACATACAAACTGTATGACTACCTAAATGAAAGCTACAAATCCAGACAAATGAGACTAGTAAACACACATACTGCATGCTGACAGTGTTTAATGTTTCTACCCATCTAAAGTGCACTTCATCGACCAGACTCATGAAACAGCTATGTTAATATGTAAATAAAGCTCTGTACGTGGTTGTTATACAACTAACCAAATTAGCCTTTCTGTCCTTTTCCGTGTCTCCTTTCACTTCTCAGTCTCAAACTTTCCTGCACTTCTTTCTCATTATATACTCCTATAGTAGTTACAGTCACCCTCTCTCAGTCCTTTCTGCTAATAAACTGGGATCCTTTCTCTGCTGTCTACTATAGACATGGCCCAATATAGGAATGTCTTAGGTCTGCCATTTACAAATATTTGTTCCGTCAATCTACTGTGCGCAATTCTACATAAATGATGATGCTTTTCTATTTGGCCAGTTATAATGGAAGACGTTCCACAATAAAATGCACATTGTTTAGAGAATGTACATGTACTTTTTAACTAGAATTCGCTGTTTTCTGACTGTTGCCATTATAGGTGTATTTTGTATTTAAGTTGCTTGTTTACACTCTAATATAAGACTTTTCTAGATCTGTATTTCAGTGCACTTCATGTGCTTTACATTATATATGTCTACATTGTTTTAAGCTTTGGCACATGGGTCATAGGTGAAAAGGGTCCTTGGACCAGCCCACTCATTCTGCTAAAAACACAAATAAATGAAATGGTATGAAAGAGCAGAGCGGGAGGAAAAGGTTTCACGCCCAACATACTTCACTAAATCTGCCTATTGACACTGTCTGGAATGGATAAACATTGTACCTCTCACAGGTCTGCAACTTAATTTAAGAAATATGAGGCCATTACATTTTAGAGATAGCAGAGACTTTGGTTTCCTGTCACAGGTTAGTTGCTTATTCTCATAGAAATGTGACCAAATACTGTCAATGAGTTTTGACCTAAGTAGCTATTTTGCTGAAATTTTGTTTGCCAGCACTGGGTGGTATTCATAGCTACAGGACTCATATGTGTGCAAAGCCAGATGGAAAAGAATACTGTTATACCTTAATGTAAGTATGCTCAGGGTCAGTTAATGGCGCTGACTACAAATATGTGAAGGGCTACACAGATGGGTTGTAAAGTGGGTTAAACTGCTTTGTTCTTTTGCAAATATAATGTTTTGAGTATAAACAAATGATTACTTTCAGCTATTTTTGTAATTGAAAGGCGAGTGGTTTGCTTGAGCAAGCCATTTTGCATTGCCAGCGTTTCATTAAAGGGAGTGATACTGAGAGCAATGGTGTGGAAATGAATTTATGTGGTTTTATATACTGAATGCATGAGTATATTTATGTGGACACCCTGACTGGTTCTTTATAAGGTTGGAAATGGGAAAATAGGGCAACTGGAAAAGGAAGAGAGAGAGAGAAGAAAAGATGTACATAAAAGGAAGATATCAAGATGCTTATGCTGGAGGAGGTTGAAGAGGCTAGGTACTATTTTTTTTGTGAGGGATGCCCCCCCACATTTTTCAAATCTTCTTATATGAGGAAAGTTGAGGAAAAAGTAAGAGAAGAGGGTGTGGGTGAGAGTATATGGGAAAAGATAAGGAAATCATGCAACATAAATGGAGTTTTATGTTTTAAATATTTTATTCTATTCATTAGTTGATTAAAGTATAATTGATTGAATTATGAGGAGGTGTTTAAAATGGTGGTGGTGCTGTTATAAAGATAATTGTTTCTCCATGAAGGCATCTGCTGAAACACTAGGGAGAATTAAAATACAGGCACTCTGGCACTCAGGTCATTGAACCCTAGGTATCAGCATGACTCTGACATAGTCCATGTGGGTGTTAATTATCTGAGATGTACCTCCCTTGACTATATGAAGTGAGACATGATTGAGCTTGCTGATTATACAGTATGTCACAAGCAGATATGAGCCTAGCACTGAGCACCATACTATGAAGCCACATTACAAACATTAAATTATTGATTTTAACAACTGGCTTTGATTCTGGCATCAGTCTAAGGGAGTACAACATTTGACAGCCTGGAAGGACATGGTTGACAGACCACACTGCTTTGCCAGGGATAGTCTGCACTTATCCCCTCTAAGCTTTCAGATATCGGCAAAGACTTTTACACCATTTTTGTGCCATTTTTAGGCAGTGCCAAACTGATAAACCTCCCAAATTAACTGAACCTATGAAGAAATATCTGAAGGTGGTACTGCTCAATGCTATAAGTCTTAACAAGAAACTCTACTTCTTGCAAGCCTTCCTCTCCCTGGAGAGTGTAAACATATGTGTAGTAATGAAGACATAGTTTAAAGTTGTGGACAGTACCTTGGCAGTACAAGGTTATGATGCCTTTCACATCTTTAGACCAGCTACTACACAGGGGAGAACTGAAGGTGGAGAAGTCTCAGACTATATTAAAAACAACCTCACATCTAGACTAGTTAAATTGTATGACTCACTGGAACGCATGCATGTGGAGCTCACCATAAATGGGGTATCATACCATGAAGTTACGACCTATAGTATCCCCCATGTCCCAGTAAACCCATACAACAAATCTCAATGTACTAGAGTCCTTATAGTCCCCATACAATCTTCATGGGGGATCTATATTGCCCCTTTATAGATTGGGAATCCTGCACCACTTCTAATGCACAAGCCCACCAACTCCTAAACTTCATTAATACCAACATCCTGGAACAGTTGGTCCAATCTCCTACCAGGGGTATAAACATCTTTGACCTTGACTCACAAACATAGGGGAGCGATGTTCCTTATCCAATGTAATGTCCTTGCTAATCAGATCTGACCATGAGGCAATATTGCTTGAAATAAATATTAAATCCAGAGACCCAGCAAAACTAAAAACTTTTAGAAACTCTTCCAAAGCTAACCGCTCTCTCCTAAGCAACACCTTGGTTAATTCCAAGTACCGCCAAACCCAGTAAGCACCATAGCATATGGTAAGCTACTTACAAAATCCTTGTACAGCCATATTGATAGATCTATACAACATGACATGGTTTTTAAACATGCCCATGTAGGTTTTTCTGTTGAGTTTATGTTTTATATAGATTTTTCTACAAATAACTTAATTTACTTGGCATTCTTCCCCCTCTGTTATGCTTTTTACATAGAGAAAACCAATTGCTACTTTAAGGAACGGATTTTGGAACACTTGCGAGACATTAGGAATGGGAGGCAGGAAAATGCATTAGCACACCATGTGGTGGCTGAAGGGAAGTCCCATAAGTTAAAATTTCTGGCACTGGAGGTAACTGGAACTGATATTAGGGGTGGGGATCTTAAGAATAAGACAGAGGCAAGGGAACAAGTCTGGATTTTATCACTCTAAGCAGATGTTTCTAGGACTAAATGAGGTTGATTCCCTGAAGCCTATGTTGAAGGCATACTCACTCCCACATTAAAATGTGCATATATATATTTATATATGTATGTATATATATATATATATATATATATATATATATATATATATATATATATATATATATATATATATATATATATAACATGAATATTTTAAAGTTTTGTACCATGGTGTTTTTTAAGTACACTGCTAATATGTGATGTAATTTTTTATTGCTGTTTTAAAAAAAAAATGACAGGCTTCTGGCAACAGGAAATGATGTCACAGTGCTTTTGTTATATAACAAAAGTAAAAGCACTGACAGTACCACAGCTGGGAAATTTATTACAAAAATAAAGAAAGAATCAAAACAAAGTAACAAAGAATAAATCCTTACAAAACAGTGGTAAGCGCTTTCAGGGATCTACCCCTTTATCAGACAACAGTTAAAAATCCCATAATTCATTAAATACTGGAGGTTAGTCACATGATGTTTCAAAATGTCAGTTGTACCCAATAAGGACATAACAATTAGTGCATCAGTACATATTAGCAGTTATGCAATTAAAGAGACCATACACTAAAATAATTATAGCTAAGATAAATAAGAAATGTGTATAACCTTGCATGCTGTATAACTTTATATAATAAAAACCTGATAATCCTAGCAACAACACTATATATCCATATATATATATATATATATATATATATATATATATATATATATATAATACATAAATATACAATACCAGTGCATCCAGCTTATATAGATACATACATTAAAATTTTTTATGTGAAATATAAAATGCTAATATATATATATATATATATAGAAATAAATAATCAGACAATCTAAAATACAATGTGTAAAATATATAGAAAATGTATTATAACATATTAAAAATCTAAAAATTCAAAAGAATCAATGTTTCAAAGGTCGAGCTTTTAAAAAAGTTTTAAGTGACACCATTTGATTCAGCCCTGGGGGCTTGTCTGCATTAAATCTAATAATCCATCTTTGCTTAGCAGCTTCTGTGTCATTAGATAAATTACCCCACCTTAATTTCTCAGACAATATTTGTAAAACCAGAAATTTAAAAATATGCTCAGGTCCTGTATTCATGTTGTGCATAGCAATCACACTATTCTCCTTGCAGTTCCTAATATCCCTATAAATGTGTGTAGATATATATATATATATATATCAATTTACAGGCTTCTGGCAACAGGAAATGATGTCACAGTGCTTTTGTTATATAGATGGTTCTCTTTAATGTGACTGCTAATAAAGTGATCTATTGTATCATGAAAGCACTTACCCATTTTTATTCTTACTTTTAAGGGGAATATGAAACAATGTGCAGAATTAATTGTAAATGACATCACCCACACTCAGCTGGAGGCCATTGCCAACCTTTTGGCTGACAGGTTCACTCAAATTTCTCCTCCCACTCCCCACTGATATCCCAAAGGAAATACCACATACCACAATCCCCCCAACCATTACTAGGGAACAGGTCTTCAGTGCATATTCCAATGCCAAAAATACTGCATCAATGGGGCCTGATAACATCCTAGGATGCTTACTAAATAGCATGAAACAAAACATATCTGGTCTATGTGAATCACTTTTCAAATTGAGCCTACATTCAGGTTTTGTGCTCAAGGAATAGAAGATGGTTACATTCATTTTCCTACACAAAAGAGGTCCAACCACCAATCTGGGTAACTACAGATCCATAAGTCTGACCGGCCTCATATGTAAGACCATGGAAAGAATCATCATGGACATGATAAATGAGGATGTAGGTAATCTGCAGATATTGGACCCATTACAATTCAGCTTTGTTGAAGGAAGATCATGCCTATTTAATCTGCAGGACATCTTTGAGAGGATCACCAAAACAATGGATGAGGGCAAGACTGTGCACTCAACTTACCTCGACCTGGCCAATGCTTTTGATATAATACCACATTCAATTATTATAGACATGCTCATTAAAATAGGTATAAACCTTTTTATCACCAGCTAGATAGAAAACTGGCTCACTGATAGGACCAGGAGGTCAAAATAGGTGAGGTCACCTCCACCAAGAGTCACTGGAGTTCCCCAGGCATCAGTACTGGACATCTATTTCTCTGAAGTGTAAGCAAACACTGAAGGTTTATAGCTGACTAAGTTTGCAGATGATTGCCAGCTGGGGGTTATCTTCGACTCACCTGCCAACACTAGCATTCTTCAAGATAGCCTATTCCTGACTAACAAATAGTGCCAAAGTCATGGTCTTAAACTCAATGTTACTAAATACATGACCATACCCTTTGGGAAGTCAACCATCCCAGCTAACTACCATGTTGATAATACACCCCTGAGAGTCGAACAAGTAGTCAGGGATCGGGATATGCGCACAGACAGTAGCCGTAAGGCCACAATGGTGAGGAAATCTTTTTATGTTGTGCAAATTAGATTCATAGGTGTGTACTAGGCTAATAGCCCTGAAGCCTTTACAATCCTAGCCCATAGGATTACCCTGGCATTGTGCCACTTGACCTTATTTCCCAGTGCCTTTGTCGAGTAGAGCCACTGGAGTGATCTTCAGGGTGAATTTTTCTCTTTCCCATCCACTCATCAAGATTTCTATTGAAGAGGGCCAGTGAGATGCCCTGTTTGACATGTATGGGAAGTCTATTTCATAGGCTGGGCAGTCTCAGGGTTATGAACCTATCCCTCCAGCATGTTCTGTTTATTTTGGTAATGAGGTTGAGGTCTCTGGAGCATGTGGTGCTGAGGGATTGGGATTTTTTTAGATGTAGTATTTCTAACAGAGCTGGGTCAGACATGGCTTTGTAAGTTAAGCAGAGATCATCTCTAAATAGGCGATATGAGACAGAGAATAGTTTTAAGTTTTTTGAGTCTGTCCATATAGGACAAGTGTTTAAGGTCTAGGATCCTCTTTGTGAGGTGCTTTTGCGGCCTCTCCAATTGTTGCAGGTGTCTAGTGAGGTACATACCAAATGGGGCATTGTACTCGATGATTGGCCTAATGAGGGAAGAGTAGAGGGAGACAATGACCTCTTTCTTCCTGGATGCAAAACACTTAGTAATGAGATGTGCCACATAGGGCTTTCTGACCACAGTGGCAATGTGGTGGTCAAAAGAGCGGTTGCTGTCAACCTGTGTTCCCAGATTTCTTAGAATGCTTTCTGTGTTCAGTGGACTACTACTGATGTGGTAATTCATGGGAACTGGATTTTTCCAAAAGGGGATGACGACACATTTTTTAGCATTGAGCTTAAGGCCATGGTTCTGATACCAGTCATTGGTCTCAGTAAGGCCTTTCTGTAGGATGTCAACATCACTTGGGGAGTTAATAATGGCTCCCAACTTGCAGTTGTCTGCAAACGTTGTCAGCCAGAGTCCCTCCTTGTTGTCCTGGACTTCTGAGAAGTAGCTACCAAACAGGAGAGGACCCAGGACTGATCCCTGTGGGACTTCACTTGTGACTGTTTGGCAGTCTGACTTGCAGTCAGCTACTTTCACACTGTGGGTTCTATCTGTGAGTCAATTTGCAACCCACCTAGTGATATAGGGGTCAATGCCTAGCTTAGTGAGTTTTTCTATGATTCCTAAGTGGGGGATGGTATCAAATACCTTAGCCAGATCAAGGTAGGTTGTATGAACCACCTTGCCATCATCCACAGCTCTTGTGACTGACTCAAAGAAGTCAACCAAGTTGAGCAGGCATGATCTACCCTTCACAAAAACCGAACTGTGTGGGATCCAGAGTTTGGAGATTCTCTATACCCTTGTTTATTAAGTCCATGATGATGTGTTCCATATCTTTGCATATCAGACTTGTCGGACTAATGGAGAATTAGTTCCCAGGGTCTGTAGTTGCTCTTCCTTTGTGGAGAGGGATAACTATAGCAGTGTGCTATTTGGTAGGGACAAAACCTGAGGTGAGGCTGTGATTGAAGAGGGCACACAGGTGAGGTGCCAGCTCACTCTGTAATTCATGTAGAACACAGACAGGGATATTCTCAAGTCCCATAGAAAATGTATTCTTGGCCTTGGACAATGCTGTTTTAACCTGTGCAGCAGTACTACTGGGTGCCTGGCAATCTACTGGTATTGTGATTGGTCCATTGGGGGAAGGGGTAAAGTTGGCACTGAATCTGTCGGTCAGTATATTGGCAACTTCTGTTGGCTCGGTATAAGAGGTACCATTGTGCAGTAGCTCAGAGCAAATCTGGGTATTGCCATCGAGATTCTTTACATAACTTTAGAAGGCCTTGTGGTTGTCTTTACTATCTGCTGCAATTCTGTTTTCATAGCTAGCTTTAGAGGATTTGATGATGGATCTCAACTTTTTGTTGAGGCTGATAAGGGAGTTTTCCCAGTCTTGCGACTTCACCTTATTCTGCATCAGTTTCCTCCTTCTGTTGTAGAGTTTGTTTATGGCAGAGGACCACCAGATTGGCTTCCTTTTTGTGGAGGAAAGCATCTTGGTTCTGTTGGGTGTGGTGAGATCCATGCATTTGTGTATGTGTTCGTACAGTGCATTGGTGTATGATTCGGCAGTCATGCAACTATTCTCTATTTTCCATGGGTGCCGTGAAGTTAGCCACCTCTGTTTTTTGGAGCCCAAAGTTAGCTTTGGAGAAGTTTTTCATGGTGGTTACCTTTGTTGGGGGGGGGGGGGTGGATTTCCAAGGTGATTAGTTTGTAGTCGGATCTAACCAGGGAGGAGTTGAGTATTGGTGTAAAGCAATGGTCACCCATGTTAATAATGACCAAGTCAAGGATGTTGCTACCTTTAGTGGTGGTTAAGAACATAATGGTCCAGGGCACTGGAATTAATGAATTCCAGGAAATGTTTGGTAAGTGCATTGGCACATGAATAGTTTTCCCATTTAATGAAGGAGTAGTTGAAGTTACCCAGTATGAGAGCATTAGGTTGGACCCTAATATTCTCCAGGGTGCTTAAGAATGTGGAGTGTGAGTCTTGGGACATGGTTGGGGACCAATAAGAGGCTACAACCTGAATCTTTGTCTTATCCAATGTTAGCTGCACCTGAAGTATCTCTGATGCATTATGCTGGGCTACCAGTCTGGAGGTGTGTGTATCCTTTATGAATATGGAAACACCACTGCCTTTGGAGCTTAGGTCCAAGTTCTGGGGCCGAAAGGTGTGGAATGAGTTATAGCCTGATAGTGCAGGGGTGTTTTCTGTTGCCTTGAACCAGGTCTCTGTTACAGCGCAAATATCGATGTTCTCTATTTTAAGGAGTGCTTTGAGTGAATGCATTTTGAGATTTAGACTTCTAGCGTTGAGCAGCATGACTATCAGATTGCATTTGTATGTAGCTGCTACGGTGGTAACTTATAAGTAAGTGTATGATATCTGTGTCTAAAGATGTCATTATCCCACTGCACTCTGCCCTTGTTATAACAATCATGGAGTACAATGTTCCCTTCAGTATATACCTGACCAGGCATATATGGCAAATAGAGCAACTTCAGAAGTTCCGTACAAAAGGAATACAAGGCATCCCAAACTTGCCTTATCCAGAGTGCCTTAAAGCCTTTTCCCTCTACTCAGTTTCCTATAGGTTGCTGAAGGGTGATGTATGTCTGACTTACAAGGCATCTGCAAACCCCATACTTATGAATCTCCTGCATATTCATAAGTCTAGCAGTACTAGAAATAGAAGGTCTAAGGACCTGAATTTCATGTGTGACTTAAACAGAATGTGCTGGAGAGACAGATATACGTGTCCTAGAGACTGCTCCTCCTATGGAACAGGCTTCTCATCTAAGTTAAACTGAGTTTGTCTATAACTCATTTTAAGGGTAACCTAGACAAGTGGATGGGGAATAGGAAAATTACACTGGGCCTGGCACGCATGTCCCTTATGGACAGAAGTAACATATAAATGCCCTATCCTTAATGTCCTATTTGGATACAAGATGTCATTGTTCTTTTCGGAAAATTTGGCTAGGCTTAGTAAGCTCTCCCAGGTCATTGGCCTAGAAACAATCTATGACTGTATGAATCTACAAGGTAATTTTGTAGTGTAAGTTATATACAATTCCTAATTATTGGTAAAATGAATTAATAGGTACAGTATGCAACAAGTTGTCAGCTGGTCATAGACTTAATGCCCCCCCCCCCCAGTGTGCCTAAGGTGTAGTGGCAGGTCTGGTCAGCCATTCTGCATGTGCAACAACTCTTCTGTAAAGACGTTCCATGTTTTACAAAACATGCAGTTTGTATATTAAAAAAACAGCAAGGCCTTCTTTTTATTCCTTCTACTAATAAGCACTGTAAATGATGTCAGCATTTATTCACTGTAACTGCATACTTTAAAAAATTGTACTTTTCATGCAAATTCACACTAGCAATCTATTTTTATGCACATAAAAATATGAATATTAATATGAATATCAGTGAAGTTAGTCATACATACTTAGACCTGCGTTGAGTTTACCTGTTCCTAGGCTGCGTCTTGCACGAACTACAGAACAAACTAACCCCCCCACCTAAACACACTGTTCAACCTCAACCTCTTCATGGGCTACGTGCCCATCAAATGGTGCACAGAAATGGTTATTCCTCTCCACAAAGGAGGGGCCACAACTGACCCTGGTAACTATTGCCCCATAAGCCTGATTAGCCTGGTCTGCAAGGCTATGGAGCACATTATCATAGAACTCGTTAACGAAAGACATTGGGAACCTCCAAACACTTGACCTGACCCAGTTTGGCTTTGTTAAGGGCAGATCATGCCTAATAAACCTGGTTGAGTTCTAAGAGACAGTCACCAAGGCCATAGATGAGGGAAAGGTGGTTCACACAGCCTACCTTGACCTCGCCAAGGCTTTCCACACCATTCCCCACTCGGATATTACAGAAAAACTCAACAGCCTGAACATAAGCCCCTATGTTATGAGATGGGTTGCCAACTGGCTTACAGACAGAAGACACACGGTAAGAACAGCGGGCTCCAGGTCCGACTCTAAACCAGTCACAAGTGGTGTCCCACAAGGCTCGGTCCTGGGACCCCTACTGTTCGGCGTATACTTCTCAGAAGCACAGGCAAACACAGGAGTACTATGGCTAACCAAGTTCGCCGATGACTGCAAACTGGGAGCCATAATTGACTCTTCGGCTGACACGGACATCCTCCAAAAGGGTATTTCTGAGACGGACACCCGGTGTCAAAGTCATGGCCTCAAGCTAAATGCCAAAAAATGCATAGTCATCCTGTTTGGGAAAAAAAAACACCCATGAATTACCACATAGGTGGCAACCCCCCTTAATACAGAAGAGGTAATAAGAGATCTGGGGACCCAGGTAGATAGTAATCTCTCCTTTGACAATTATATTGCCAAAGTAGTAAGGAAATCCTTCTATGTGGCCCATCTAATTACTAAAGGGTTCGCATCTAGAATTAAAGAGGTTATAGTGCCCCTCTACTCGTCACTCATCAAACCCATCATAGAGTGCAATGCCCCATTTTGGATGTATCTCACAAGACACTTCCAACAGCTGTAAAGACCACAAAAGTACCTCTCCAAGAGGATTACTGGCCTCAAACATATGTCCTATGCAGCCCGACTGAAAACACTCTGGCTGTACTCGGTGGCATATCGCTTACTCAGAGGTGATCTCTGCCTGACTTACAAAGCCATGTCCAACTCAGAATTGATGGACATGCTCCACCTAAAGAAATCCAAGTCACTGAAAGCCACGTGCTCTTGTGAGCTAAACCTTGCCACAACAATAAATAGAACATGCTGGAGGGATAGATTCCTGTCACAGAGACTCCCCATGCTTTGGAACAAAATTCCAAACTACGTTAGGCAGAGCCCCTCACTAACACTCTTCAAGAGAAACCTTGACGAGTGTATTGGTAAGAGAAAATACACCCCTGGGATCACTTCATTGGCTCTGCTTGACAGAGGATCAGTTAATTAATCAATGGGGTGGCGAAAGCCAACACACTCTGGCTAGGCGTATAAATGCCCTCGGGCAGATAGCCCAGTACCTACCTATGAACCTATGACCCTATGTTTATAAATGCACACTTACTACATTTTGCTTACATTACCCTTTTTTATGGTACAGGAAAACTGTAGAACTCTGGACTTCCCTCCTGCACCTGAGCTACCTACTGGGAAAGATGATCCCTTCTCCCACTCTGCAGATTGTCATACCTGTGCAGACACTGCTATCCATAGTGGGTGGTCCCTGTCAATAAATACAGGAGATCACCCAACTCCTGCCCAATACCAGTTTTTGTCTATTCACTGCTGGACAAACCCTGTTCAATTTACTTCTGCTGTATCTCCTGTGGTAGGTAGACAGGGGACTTAGTATAATTTTCAGAGCAGCTTTGTGCCAAGCCTTGGGCTTTCATAGATGACATTTTCTGAACTGCCAATGATTAAGTGAAAGAGGTAAGTGCAGGTCAGGATACATCAACATGTCCATTCCTTGAAGCCATGTTGGAGTAATACTTATGAAACTTATCTGACTGTCGGGCTGGTTTACTGATTGGACTGAGCAAGTCATGATGACTTCTTCAGATTTTTTACTCATTGGCATTTCTACTTCATTAATGTGAATGGAAAAAAATTAGCAGTGTGATTTCTGGAGATGCATTTCAGTGGTGGCTTTTGTAGCACATGAATGAATCCAAAAGGCTATCAGCATTTATTTATTTTGTTACTCATAGCATTTATGACAGTATGGCCTTAAAGTTCATAATGCAACCTATGTTTCTTTGTTGCAGTCATTTCTGGATGGTAAAACAGTTCCTTATTATACTTTTAAATGATGCTGTGGCCATTTTTCAAGAAAATGACCATTTAAGGTGTTGTATGGCTCTTAGAGACACAGTAGTAGTACGTTACAGTACGCTTCTAAGATCTGCTATATGCACATCGCTATGCTCAGTGCAATTCAATGCATAAAGCCATGGTCACTTTATGCCAACTGAACCTCATGAAATCTCATGCAATGGTATGATTCATAACATTTATGTTAGTGGAGCTTCATTTTCATATGATCTTTGTAAATCAGTCTGAATCTATGCCATTAAGTTTATGACTGCCACATATACTTGTGCTGAGCCTTGTTTGTCACCAACAGTCTGGGGAAAGTACAAATGAATTAAAAAGAATTATTGAAAAAAATTAATAACTGGAAATTATTAGGAAAACTCCAAGATTAGTACAATTCACCAACTGTTGTGGGAAAGTAAAAACAAATTAAAAGGAATTATTTCAAACATTAATACTTGGAAATTATTTGGAAAACTTGCTAACCTCAATTTATCAAAAGCATATGTGTACCAATCAGGTATGGCAAATACGATTTTCTGCAAGGTTAAGAATCAGTGGCATGTGAAATGTAAATTGCCATTTTTTAACATCTGAATACATGCATTTTATACTTCCTGGCCTTTACAAAGGGATATAGAGAAATAGGGTAGCAATATAAAATGAATTAGCAAGGTTATGTTAAACTACATATATAAATACTGGTTAAAAATAGTCACTGAAGAAAATTAAAATAGCACATGGTACACTTTTGTAATATCAGGTACTAAACTGTGTCTTATGTGAATTAGGTTTAACTATGGCTTTATATTAATGCTTTCAGGTTAAAAAAATGCTACAGCATCAGGGATTAAGACAACATCACATCAAAGGAAAGCCACATGCTAATGAATGTTCTCAAGACATATGGGAAAAGTCTGTCTGGACCAAGGCAGACAGAGACGTCTAAGGCATGGAATCCAGTAGATGGAGACATCAGTGATGTATGGGGAGAATGCAAATTAGCACAGTGTATGAAAAGAACAAATGGCCTAGTGGCACGTGAAAAAACCAAAATCTAAAAATCTAACCAGAATCCAATTGCCCACAGCAGCATGGATGGGGGCCCTTCCATAATCCAACTATTAATACCAGATGAGGAATGCCTATATCCTTAACAGGTGGTGTGTAAGATACAGATGACAATGCCATAGAATTCATCTGAGGATATGTGGACACCAGTACTTTGCAGGCCACTGCAGCACCCACAGTGTGGCATACTAGAAGGTAAGTACATAGGTGGTAGCGTTACTTCATGCCAGCATATACAGTACTGTCAAGGACAGCTGTGCAGTTATACCCAATTATAGCTTTTTCACCAGGTATCATCTACATTGGGCATGCACGAAAGTTTATAATGTTTGCAAGATAAGTGTCTGAATAATCTGTTTGCAAATAAATAATTTTTGGTTGTCAAAGATATCAAAATGTCATCACTTATTCCTTGAAAATTTCATCCCCCAAACCAAACACTTCCACTGTAGCAGCACAACAAACTGAATATGACAGTACAATGGCCGTTGACAGTAATGTCATAACTTTCCTGTTCATGGCACAGCCTGTGGACAGTGGCACAAAGTTGCAAAGTGTACAGACAGAAACCCCCACCACACAGCAGGTACATAACTCCATAAATAGTGCCAAGGGCTCACACAACCAAGTCAATGATGGCAAAACATTGCAACCTGAAAAGGGGGCCACACTAAATAACTAAACAACAGTGCTTTATAATCCACAAGAGCACATTAGGGAAGATAGCAACATTTCAGAGTTTGCAGTACCCACTGTAACACCTACTCAAAGGTGTGTCAGGTGAAGGCATATATCATAGATAGCTACCTCTAGAGACACACAAGGCCTTGGCTGCCTAGTAGCAGATGTGCTGTGACATTGTTCAAGCTCAAGCCACTGCAACACAGAGACATATAATGATGGCTGGAGTTTGGCAGGGCATACATGAAGAATCCCATCAGTGCATGGGAATAGTGGAGGCCAAGGGAAATGCCATGATGATTATCCTCATGTCCAGTATAGTGGCTACATAGCAACCATGCACACATTCATGGTCACACTATTAAAGACTTATCGGAGTCAAATACGGAACACATCTAGATGTGTCATGAAGAATTCTGTGCATGTAGTGACTGAGAATACCACACTCCATTGATTCTCAAAGTATTACTACAACTACGGATGATATAACACAAAAGAAGGCAGATAGGAGTCACCAGCCTTCCCCAACACACGGTAAAACCTCAGAGTCGAGGACTTAGCTCTCCATCACTGTCAGATCAGGTCCTAGAAGTTCCCCTGTGTCCAGCAGGATGTCGTATTGCAGCAGCTCAGCATCAAGCTCTCAGCCAGCTCTTGACCATGATCAGAAAGACAATTACCTGCACTATCATTAGGGAACATAGTGTATGGCACCTTAGATAAATCATTACACTACAAACCACATTGCTAAGCCTCAGTCAAGGATATAAATACACCAGTACTTATACTATTTGTAAAACAGTAAGGTTACCATGCAGAATATGAAAAAAAAAAACACATTTAATGGGAGGGCAGGGGTTCTTTTGACTTTGTACAATGTTACTTCAAATACTATTATGTGAGACCTAAAGGTAGGGATGTACAACCAAGGCCATGTATTTCATACTGTCTTAAATTCTGTCAGGGAAACTGACACTATTGCTACTACTTACCTATCACCCTCAAGACTGCCCAAATAATGGCTACTTAATAGTTCTGAGGAGAAACAGAAATGGTGTCAGTGAAAGAACTACCTAATCTCATGTGCGATATCTTTTGAAAGAACACTGTGAATCAATGGCTAACACTACACATGACAATTTATCCAACACATGCAGAAAAAAACATGTATTATGTTATTATTTGCAATGCGGCCTGAAATAGTGACAGGTAATAAACATCCTTGATCCATGTCTGCATGAAGATTACACTTAAATGAGTCATTACACTTGTTCTTGTGTGTAAACCACTAACCATACAGTAACAGCTGTCAGTTAGGCATCAGCATGGAGCTGTGACAACCTAAACAAATACAGCAATAAATTCATGCAACATAAAAAATGTCTTTACATAATGTAATGAAACTAACTAATGTACAGAGACAGTAGGCCATATACCTCTCACCACTCAGCACTGCTCACAGGTAAAACTGCATGCATTAAGTTTAATCTGTGTGATATTAAAGTAAAGATATCACTACTTTAATGTCATGGCCCCTAATGGCAAACTAGATGAGACTTCTTTGCCTGCACAGCTGTGCTCAATGCATGAGCCTGCCCCATGGGGTCCCCTTGATACTGCAATCTGCTGGGGCACCATCACATCATCACTGGTTGAAAGAAGAGTAGTTGGAGCCACACTGCCATCATTGGGCAGTTGAGTGCCTATCTGATATAAAATCATCTTGTGCAGAATGTAGCAGGTGGTAAACATTCTGCGTGTAGTAACAGGATCATACTCAGGGGTACCCCCACACTCAATCAGGCAATGGAAGTGGACTTCCAGCAAGCCAAATACTCACTGATGGTGATCCAGGTCTGGGACATGGAGGTGCTGAGGCATTCTTCAGCAGCTCCCCTAGGGTACGAGCAGATGACATAAGCCAGAGTTTGAGTGGGTAACTTGCATTACCTGCAAAATAAAACAAAGGTTAGACAGATAACAAAAGAAGGGGGATTACTATTAAGAAAAACATTTACTAATTATACCTACAGATATAAATATAACTGTAAAAGTCAGTACTTTCAAACAAGGTGACCATGGAATATCCTGCCATTCAGGAAGGGGTGGTAAAGTTAGCTTGTGTGCCTGATATGAGAATCATAGGGATTGCCATAATGCTGGTCAGACACATTGGTAAAGAACCTCCTGCCCCAATGGAAACATGGGTGCAGTCTAGCACACTAAACACCTCTATAAACCATGCCATCCTGTAGAAAGCACTTATTGTTCTGGATAGGACTGAAGTGACACTGACAGATAAATATGCTGATCCACAAGTGCCAGGAGTATGTTGAGGAACTGCTGAAGATGCCTGAGAAATACTCAGTGTAGCCCTGTGTATCTCTGGAAGGTGCCCCTGACATGCATAGTGAGGGCTATACATACCCTGGTGTCCAAAGGTACAGGAAGACCATGCATTGCCCTAACCCTCACCTGTGGGGCATAAAAACATCACTAACGTCTTTACAATATCCTTGTCCAATCTAAATCTGTTAAGAATTTATTGGTCAGCAAAGATATAATAAGTTAATATTTTCCTATACCTGTGCTTTCTCAGCTAGCAAAAACTCTGGGCATTTGAAGTTTTGGTGCAGACCAGAAAAGCAGCTCACAACAAAAAAATAGCCAGGACATACCACTCAACTGTACAGATACTCACAGAATGTCCAGATTTTAGCCTAATATTTTTAATCTGTTTCTTAAAAAAATGCCATTTTCTGGAAAGTCATTGGCAAATCATTGAGGACTGAATGGCAGGCATTTGAGATTCAGACTTTATCCACGCTAATGCAAAACTGTTATTCTATCAACTTTCTAACTTTGTAAGAGGAATATTTTAAAAGGTGTCCCTATTTTTGGGCCTTTGTCCCCCTGTTATTTATGGCTTTGTCCAGATTTCTTTCTCTAAGAGGGTATGTGGTATGAGCAGGATGGTAGCTAAAGCAAGAATCTTCACCATTTTCAAAGTAGACAAAAAAGGGCTGACATATCTTTTATAAGGTATGTACATATGGAACAGATACACAAAAATTTACTATAAATTGTAACAAAGCAGGAAAGGACTTCATTTAGATAAGTTTGTTTCACATGTTTTAAGGCATATTTCATTTGAATCTCATTACAGTCTCTTGCATACATTTTTCTTAATGTTCATGTTCCACATTCAGTTTCATAGCTGTGATCTTCAGAATTGCTTGTCTAACAATATCTACAATGGCTTTGCCCAAGTGCAGACTGCCTATGATAATTATGCCAAAGCTGTGCTTAGCCACAACCAATGTGAATTTCAACTATACAAAACCACCCACTGTTTTTGACAGTTCATTTTGTTGCAAAACTGTTGTTAAGACTTTATAACAGGAAGGAGTGACTTAGTTTGAAGCATAAGAGCAATCAGTCATCTAGCTTTCTCACCTTTCAGTTAGTCATTACCTATGTATAGGAACAGGAGAAGGGAACACTGAAATTTCTATGGAAATGCAGGAACTGTCACTGAGAAAAATAGAGCTCTGGTATCACTGAAAACTGGTTTCCATCAGTGGGATAACTGTTTGCTTTTTATTCTTATTTATTTAATTACTTTTGTTGGCTGAGAATGCCCATCTAAAACTATGCCACTTTCATCTCAGACCTGGTTAGAAACATATATAAATTTACAGTTAGAAATAAAAAGGGATATCCATGTAGGATACAATTTTAAGCATGTATACAGATAAACTATGAAATACAATTTTAGCTAAATTAATATATTTCATGCCTACTTGCTATAAAGCAAGACAAATGACAGTATGTACATTGATGTAATACAAATTTTACTGTGCTAATAAAGCTCATATCTGCATTTATATTAATACAAACAGATTAAAGTAAGGGAATAATTAGGGAAAGCACATGTAAAAACAACATTGTTCAAAGTTTCAGTATTCAAGTACTGCATTTCCATTGTCACGTCAATAGATCCCTCGATACATGCATAATGCATTAGTGTTTGAAATGGACATGAGACAATGCTGGAGTATACTTACACTGAAACTGCTAAAATAATTAGCTCCCTGAAGATAAACACTCATGATTTATACTTGTTACAGGTATATGGTTTCACTACGCTACAATTATGTAAACTCATTTATTTATTACGTTTAAGCCAGTAACTTTTATGCTTTGCACATTTTATTTAAAAAGTGTTATATATTATTTCCAAATATTTTGATTAGATGCTAATTTGTTTTGTTAAAGACATGTTTTTAATTTAAACTGTCCTGCTACTTTAAATGATTTATTCTGATGAGATCTTGTTGATAATTCATGGAAGAACCACTGTTAAAGCCCTATTCATTAGACAGTCCACTGCAAATAATTTCCTTTTATTTCCTTTTTTTTTTACTTAGGAGTTGTTACTGACACCCACATCAGGTTTAATATGGAAGTTAAACCTGACGTAGGTGTGAACAGTAACGCCTAGTGATTTAAAGAAGCTTACTGCAATAATTCTTGAGCCATGAAAAGAGGAGACATTAAGACATTATCTAAATTAGAATTTAATAAAGTATGATCCAAGAATGACATTTGCTAATAAAGATCACTACCTTTCCATTTCTAACACTAAGGAGCAGTCCCATAGCCCAAAGCCAAGAATGTAATGAGTTAAAGATACGGTTAATGTTAACCAGAAATACAATAGTTTTAACAAAAAAGATAATTACATCTTCCTTATATCACGCTAGGCAGTTGTACAGCGAACTTGAGTCCCTAATGTGATTCACATATGCCCAAACAATGAACCTCTGGGGACCCATTGCATCACTCTAAGTAGGATAGGATAGTATTATTCAGTGTTACTGACTGTTATAAATATTGTAAGCAATTGACAAGTGACATGGTGGCACAGTGTGACAGATTATAACTAGACAGGCTATTTAATAGTACATTATTATCAACTATACTACAAGCATTTAATACATTTAAAAAGAGTATTACACAAACTTTATTGTTATTTAGTTGACATGCATCTAATTAATATCATCCAGCAAGACCTTCTATATTCCATATGCATCTTACTGGATGTGTGAGATTCAGCTTTGTAACTGATCATTTTCATGAAACTTCTTTCTGTTGCTTTGCATATTAGACTATTCAGACTAACAGGTCAGTAGTCTCGGGAGTCAGTTGATGGTCCTTCATTTTCATAATACAGTGCCTGTTTTGAGGCTATAGTTGAAAAGTGACAGAAGTGTTCCTGATACATCATGTTTCTTGGTATTTTTAGGAGGCATCCAGGAATATTGTCAGGGCCCATTGAGGTTGTGTTTTTGGCTTTAGCAAGCACCACCAGGATCTGCTCCCTGTTAATTCTTGGATGGAGGTTATGCTATTAGGTATTCCATGGGGGGAGGTAGGGGAGTGGGAGGTGAAGTTTTAGCGTAATTTTGTTAGCCAGCAAATTTGCTATGTTCCTCTGCTCAGAGAAGGTGGCACCATTCACTGCCAATTCAGTAAACCAATGTGTGCACTGTCTTTGAGGTTACAGTCATAGTTGTAGAAGGCCAAGTGGTTGGCTTTAGCCAGTGAGGATATCATGACCTCATAATTGGCCTTGTTAGACTTAATTAGTCCTCTTACTTTCCTGTTTTGTTTAATTAGAGAACTCCAGTCATTATAGGAGTTGCTTTTTCTGATTTTAGCAACTTTAGATTTTTGTCTTCTGTTGCTTTTAACTCGTGTCCATTAGTGGGTCAGTGGAGCTAACTGCCAGAAAGGCCATGCTATTAGAAATGTCAAATAAACATAATTTTAAGTAAAGTGGGTTTCTTGTTCAACAAAGTAATGTCTTATATGGGTATATAATCAGAATATTATGCATAAAAAACTGAGCTAAGTACCACAGAACCATAAAACTGCACGTCAGTGAGAAACTTAGCCATCAGTACAGAGATAAATAAGTTATCTAACCAGGAAAATCTTCAACATAATGCAAATCAAGTCACAGAGTAAATAATATCAAGTTTAATGAAGTCATCATACTAGCCATGGACAGAAAGCAACAGAAAAATGACCAGTCCAAATAGTATGTGCAGTTATTCAGACATAGTTTAAATCTGTGGAAGGTGCCCCAGCATATAAGGCTATAATGGCTTGTACACATTTAGACCAGCTACTGCACAAGAAGAGACAAGACATGGAGGTATAGCCGTCTACATAGAAAGTAAGCTTGTGTCAAGATTGGTCAAAAATATGACATGCTTGAGCTACTCCATGTCCAGCTTACTTCAGGTAATGCAAATATCATATCCCTGATAGCTATAGGTCTCGATCTATGACCCAGGATAACCATACCACACACTTGAATTTACTGGAGTCAGTCACAGTTTAGTGCAGCACAGTATTCATGGGTGATTTCAACTATCCCACCATAAACTGAGATACATATATAAACATTAACATACGGTCTCAAAGAATCCTGGATTTTGTCAATGCCACCACCTGGTAACAGCTAGTCTGCACACCTACTAGGGGTACAAATATCCTAGATCTGGTACTCACAAATATGAGGGAACATTGCACCCCCCTTTCTGTAATATCCTCATTAGCCAGATCAGATCACTAAGTGGTCAACTTGAGATAAATATAAAGGCTGAACTCCCAGCAAACCCCAGAACTTTTAAGAAATTTTCCAAGGTTAAATACCTCCTATTAAGTGAAGGCAAAGATAAATTGCAAGCCCCCCCCCCCCCGCCTAATTCAAAGAACATGGTGGCCTATGTGGAAGTATTTATAGAAAACCTATACAAACATGTAAATAACAGCATACCAAACTAAATAAACTTAAGACAAACTCCAGAAACAAACCTCCTTGGTGGACCTTCAGTATAAATAGGTTGTACAGCAAATGAAAGAAAATCATGTCCAAAAACAGCAAGGGCTATGCCCAAAATTGAATTAAACTGCCTTATCAGTCTTAATAAGCAACTCAGAGGACTAATAAAGTCCACCAAAGACAACTTTGAGGCAAAATTAGCTTCCCATACAGCACTTTTCAGTTATGTACATTACCTCAAAAGAAACACTCAACAGTATGCTGAACTAATAGTAAATGGAACTTCCTGTACCAAACCATGGGATATAGCAAATTTGCTACCTGATAAACTTAGTTCCAATTTAACCCCTATCACCTCCAGTTTCTAACCAGGAAATACCCTCTACCATTTTTCTCAAACTATCACTAAAGAGCAGGTCCTCATTGTACTCACCAGAGCAAAAAAAGCACTATATCAATGGGCCCTGATAATATCCAAGGACACCTCCTAACTAACCTGAAAAATGACCTGTCAGCCCCACAAGAATCTTTATTCAACTACAGCTTCCAGATAGACTTTTTCCCTAGGGAATGGAGGACTGTAACTGTCATCCCTCTAAACAAAGCCAGACCATCAATGCACCCAGGGAACTACACACCCATAAGTTTGACTAGTCTTATATGGAAGGACATGGAGATCATTATTGTGGACCTGATAAACAAGGACATAGGAAATTTTCAAATACTGGAAACATCCAAGTTCAATTTCATCAGTCTCCTCAAAAGCAGGTCATGCCTACTAAACTTGGTGGACTTCTTTGAGAAGGTCACTGGAGCCATGGACAAGGGCAAAATGGTAAATACTGCCTACCTTAACCTGACAAAGGCATTTGACACAATACAGCACTCTTATATTATAGACAAACTCACAGATTTAGTTATAAATCTCTGTGTCACCTGATGGATAACAAAATGATTAACAGAAAAGACACATGACGTTAGGGTGGGGGAATCCACATCCAGCAAGTGGCCTGCTACTAGTGGTGTTCCACAGAACCCAGTACTGGGACCGCTTCTGTTTGGAATATACTTCTCTGAAGTCAAGGCAAATGTAGAGGCCATTGGTTGACTAAATTTGCTGACAACTGCAAGCTGTGTAATCACTGAATACCCCAAAGATGTAGATATGCTTCAGGAAGGTCTGACACAAACAAGTAAGTGGCACCAGAATCATTGCCCAAAATGTAATGCAAAAAAGATTACCACCCCTGCAAATTACAATGCTGACAATTTTCCCTTAAGAGTAGACTCAGTAGTAAGGGGCTTGAAAACTCAGGTTGACAATAACCTGAGCTTTGTTCCCCATATATCCATGGTAGTGAGAAAACATTTCTATATGGCACAATGTATAAGTAAAGGGCATGGCATCCAGCTGAATCCAGATATGATGAGATTATAGTCCCACTATACTCAGCCCTCATGAGACCAATAATTGAGTGCAATGCACCCTTTGGCTTGTACCTGATCAGGCATTTGTAGCAAGTGGAGTGGCTAAAGAGGTTTCTCACTAAATGAATCAAGGGTGTAAATAATATGTCCTGTGCCAACTACCTCAAAGCCCTGTCCCTGTACTCAGCCCTCTGCAGACTACTGAAGGGCGATCTATACCTAACCTACAAAGCATTATCCAATCCAGCCTGGATAGATCTGCTACACATTTGCAAAACAAACAGCATCAGACATATCTGATCTAATAATCTAAACCTCATCAGTGACATAAACAAAACATGTTGGAGGGATACGTATGTTTCTTAGAAATCATCCAACTCTGGAACAGAATCCCCATTCATGCGAAACAAAGCTCTTCCCTAAACCTATTCAAGCACAGTTTGGACTAGTGGATGGGAAACTGCAAATCTGCTCCTTTCTTGTCAGCTGTGGTCCTTATGGACAGATGCCCTAAGTCACAAGGATGTACGGAAGCTGTCCTATCCCATGGGTATTGATAATTGGGAAAATTAGGGTATAAATGGCTAGGCTAGAAATGGCTGTAGGGTTGTTAGCCTAGTAACCTTCTATAATCCTATGATCCTATGTAAACCAATCAAGGAGAGACAGAGGGAGACTAAATCCCCAAAGCCAAACAATAGATAAGGGTAAAGTGATTAAACAATCTGTGCTTGCAGATTAGTTATTATTATGGACTTTGACTTCATTGGTCTGAATGTAGCCATAAAGACCTACAAAGTAAAAAATCATAAACATTCAGAAGCCATGTAGCCAAAACACTGGTATGTCCATAAGGGGGTCATTTGCATATATCCCATGAGCCTCCACTGCAGGATGTTTAAGGTATTTCACAATGAAGATTAGCTTGGCTGAGTTTTTACTGACTGGTCTGTCTGTGTAACCTTTTTACAGTTTTTGTGTTAGTTATTTTGCTGTCATAAGCCAGCCCCATATAATGCTCCGACTGTTACACAGAAGACTCCAGTTTGACCAGTAAAGAGAGTGTTACTGTAACTGGTGAGGGGAGGAAGAAGAGCAATGAAGAAATGTCTGTTTGTTTCTCTCATAGGTGAGAGCTGGACATGCATACCATACTGTCCATTATAGAATTATCTAAGTAGATTGGAGATCTGTGTTAAGTATTTACTTTATTTAATGATTTATGTATTTATATTTGTTTACCAAGGTAGTGCACTGATCAGTACTGACCAATTTCAGGCACAGCCCTGGAGAAATACAAAGCATTTTAAAATAAAAAAATACAGAAATGTAAGCAGTAACAAAATAGTTCAGACTAATTACATAGAAAAGTACTGTTTATATCCACTCTAGTGAACAAGCACAGTGCAATGTACAATTGAGCAGAGTGCAATGTGCTATATATACTTTAGTTTATAAAGTGGGCTGATCTTCATTGAATCTTGAGAGAGGAGTAGAGACTCAGAAAAGAGACCGGTTAGGTGATGTGTCCTGTGTTGAAGTAGGAGCATTTAGCTTAGATAAAGAAGTGCTTTTTGAGTTGCTTTCTGAATTTATACTAAGTTGTCTGTTTCTTTAATGTTGATGGGGAGAGCTTGCCAAAGAGTTGGTGCCGGAGAGAACAAAGCATGTACAGTGATATGGAGTTTGGTTCTAGGGGTGATGAGAGATGGTGCAACTTGTTAGTAGTGTCTCAGATGATATGAGAAGGTTTTTCTCAAGAAGTTTACCTACAAGGGGAGTAAATATGTGGAGATGGAAGTGGTTTGTAGAGTTGGGATCCTAAAAGTAAGTTAGATATTTGTTTTATGGGTAGCTATTTGACTTTTTCTAGGGTGATACAGTGATATTGGTTAATTTTTAATGAATTAGTAGATGCTGTAAGAGATAGTCTAGAGTGTGGCAATATTTTTTTTTGGAGGCAGAAGCAAAAATTACAACTCATATTAAAGATGAGAAAGGAGAAGTCCTTTGCCATAAGCTGCTCTGGATATTTGGGAGAGAAAAGGTGAGATCTTTTGGGCTTAGAAGAGGAGAGTGTTTATTTTGGATTTTACTCTGTCTATGTGGAAATGGAAGTTTAGTGACTGATTAAGCCATAGTCCTAGGTATTTGAAAGTGGAGGTTGTCTCTATGGCATGGTTGTGTAGGTCAAAGATAGTTAAAGAGTTAAGTGCTTGGTGAATTTAATATGGAGTTCCAAAAAGCATAGTTTTGGTCTTCGTGGGACTGAGAAATAGTTTTTGGTTTATGAGCCATCAGTGGAGCGCATGTAAGTCTGAATGGAGTTGACAGTGAACATTGGTATCAGATTGACCTGATTGGTAAACGACTATGTCATCAGCATAGAGTATAAGTGGGAGATGGGCGAGGTCACAAAGAAGTTTGTTAATGAAGAGGAGAATGGGGGGGGGGGGGCAAGAATGGATCCTTGTGGTACACCTCTGGTAATAAGTGCAGATTCTAATTGGGAGGATCCTATTTAACTCTAAAGTGTCAGTCAGTGAGGGAGTTTTTAAACTAGGGAATGTATTCTGATGCCAGTTTCATTTTGTTTGTTTTGGAGTAGATAGTGGTCAATGAGGTCAAATGCTTTTGTCAGGTCAATAAGCAGGGCACCTGCAAGGAGGCCACTATCAAAGTTTAGCAGGATGTCATCAGTTAAGGATCAAAGTGATGTCATAGGCCTTTTTCCAGGCTAGAATCCATGTTGTTTGGCGGAGAGCTGGTGGTACTGCTGGATACAGAAGCAGAGTTGTGTATAAACTATCTTTTCAAGATGTTTGCCCAGAATTGGGAGGATAGCTTTGCTTTCAATGAAGCCAGGGTCTCCTGGGGGCTTACGACGCTCATAAAAAAGTAAATAGCTGCTGGCACATACACTCATTCAGAGCCATCCTTGCCTGACTTTGGCATATGGTAATGGTGTTGCTTGGACCAAAAGCAGAAAAACCCTGAAAGCCACCTGAATGCTGTACTCCTTGACTGTATCTTGCATTGTCAAGTGAGGACTGTTTTTTGATAAGCAGTGGGAAGAGGGAGAAATAAAGAACACAGGGAAGAAAAACATTATAGACAAAGTACAAAATATAAAAAAATGTAATAGTTACCTGGAGGAGCTATGGGTTTGGGGGAGGGGGAAAAGATGTGGGCTGATTAAACCCAATTGGTTTAATTTGTTGAGTAATATAAAGATAGCCAGAACAGCAGGTAAAATGCCAAAGTTCAACTTTAAAACAAGAATAGAACTATAGACAGTCTGAGCGAGGTGAGTATAATACATAGCATTTAAACAATGATTTGATGTAAAGGGGAATGTCACTTCTACATAATTATCTGTGCTGAAGGTATGCATTTTGTGACAGTCAAACAGATTTCAAATTTAAGATATGGAAATGCTGGAATACATTGGTTAGATTAAGAAAGCTTCTCCTGAAAAAAGATAAGGTAATTGACTCTTGCCACATCTTATTTTATCACAGAGTTGACATCATTTTGTTCAAACTACAGTGATTCAGGAATAAAGAAAATTACCCTTACCTCTAAGAGTGCCTAATATACCAGGCAGCATATTTGGAAAAGTGATGATGTATGGGCAGAGCCCCCTACAAGAGAGGTGCAGGGAGCCCTTGATTTGTGTTTCCAATTTATGATGGCATTTTTCTTTGCTGGCTTCATTTTTCTGGTTTCTCCCGGTGTATTATATTTGAGTTTGCTAGGTTAATATCATACTAGTAATACTGCAATTATAGCATCTTTTATGATTACTGAAGTTTTAAGAATATAGATCACATAGAGTGGTACACATATAAAGCCTTTCAGACGGGAAGACAGAAAGAACATCTGGCACTAGACTATTACAGCGTATCAAGAACCTCGATAAAAATTACATGTTACATGCACTGTGTAGGCAGAATAATGAAGCCATTCATAAATTATTACTTTTCTTACAATGACTTCTATTAAAATCACTATGTTGGGAGAAGTATAACAAACAAGTTATGGTTCACTACAGGCACTCAAGTCAAAGAGCTTGAAAACTACTGTCTCAAAGTTGGGGACTCGAGTGCCACGTAATCCGATCAGCTGCTACTCATGCTCAAACTCGACTCAAGTGCCACTGAACTTTATTTTACTGCGACTCCTGCTCAAACTCAACTTGAGTGCCACACAACTTTGTTTTGCTGCTACTCCTGCTTAAACTCGACTCAATTAGTGCCATGTAACTTTGTTTGGCTGCTATTCATGATGCAATACAAATACCAGTTCAGGCAAGTAGCGGTTGGAAGGGAGTGTCAGGAGTTTGTAGGATAATGGGGGCAAGAGGGGGATTTTATGGTTAGAGAGCAGGAAGGGAGTTTTATGTTTAAAGAATGACTGGGGAATTTAGGTTTAGGGTGATAGAGTTTTAAGGTGAAGGAGCAATCAGGAAATTTGGGTTTAAGAAGGGGGGGGGATGTATTATTAGGTTTATGGATGTGGTGAAGTTTTAGGGTTTGGAAGTAATCAAGGAATTTAAGTTTGGGGGGTTGGAGATTTAGGTTTATGGAGGAAGGATGGACTTTTAGGATTAGGAAGTGAGCAAAGAATATAGGTTTATGGAGGTGGTTGAAGTTTTATGTTTAGGTAATAATCTGGGACTTTAGAGTTAGGGAAGGGAAGTGGAGGTTTAGGATAAGGGAGTGAGGAGCCAGGTTGGGAACTGGGTAGGAGTTTTAGGTTTAGGATTTAGGTTCTTGTAGGGTTATGTAAATTATAGGACTGGGTGTTGAGAGGGCTATGTAGAAACTGGAGACTGGATGAGTGGGAGTTTGAGCACTTTTTTTGAAGAAAAGGACTTAATCAAGTGTGTTGCAAACTACTAGCATGTGAGCATCTGTAGTCGACTTAATGAGTTATTATTTTTAGAACTCATTTGGCAATGTTAACTGAAATCCAGGAATGGAAGGATTCGAATCATTGATTATCTATTAAAATGGTCCTGTGTTTAAGGATCCTGAATTGCAATTCACTAGGTAAGAAATAGTATTAATTATTGTCTCATTTTTGTGATGTCAGTGTTAATTATTGTTTCATTTTTGTGATGTCTCCTAATGAGTTCAATGTTTTTCACTGTAAAGAGCTGCTTTTGGTTGTTTCATTAAATGTCTCACAAATGTTTGCTCAAAAGTACCTACTGTGTGCCTTCCATACCTCTCAACCTCTCAGTGCAAGAAATCTGGACAAAGCCAGAATGAATGCAGGGACAAAGGCCTAAAAATAGGGACAAATTTTAAATATTGCTCCTATAAACTTAGAAAGTTGCTAGAATAACATGTTTTGCATTATTATGCATTTTTGAGGGGTATAAAGTCTGAAACTCAAATGTCTGTCATTATTTAGTATTCTTTAATGATTTCAGTCTTCAATGATTTGCCAATAAAACACAAATTTTATGATTAACAGACAAAAAATATGAGGCAAAAGTCTGGTCATTCTGTGAAAATCTGTCCAGTTGGGAGGTATGGTGCCATATAATAAATTATGATAGTCTCAGATGTCCAATTAAAGCAGCATAAATTGGAGTAAAGGAGTATGTTATTCCCAGCAAGGGCAATGCCATACATTTACCGAGTATAATGCATGTATAAAAGCACACATCCAACCTGGTTTGTATTGATGCTTAACAACAATAAACAGGTGGACCTTAATTTACAAAGAACCAAAACAATTCCTAACCCATTCTAGATCACATCCACAGTCCCTTCCTCTCATCTGCCTTTCCAATACTCTTGAACTCCAGGGGATAAGAGGAATGAATACGCTAATAGAAGATGGCTAATTAATTCTGTTGTGGTGGTGGGAGATAAAAATTATTTAAAAAGGTGCTGTATGATCATTTTTATGTTCTGAAGCTGATGCTCAAAATTCAGAACAACTAAAAGTAATCAGTTTAGAAATATATATTGTCATGGATTGTCATCGATGTTAGGTGTACTTTCTTTCTTCATTCTGTGGTAAGTACAAACTCAGTAAAAAACAAAAACAAAATTGTGCTAGAAATTATAGTGTGCCTAGAAAAGCAATAAAGGAAATATTATTTCCTGTCTACATTAGTAGCCATGAAATGAGATATAACAGATAATAACACATCACCTCCATACAGATCAGTTTTATAATGAGTTTACTCAAGGTTACACCACTCACTTAAGGGTCAGCCTTGACCTTAACATTCTGATCAAGCATCTCAACAAAGTGGTGTGCAGATAGTAGCTACTTTTCTTGGTACATCTTCTGTCTTATTATAGCTGTGGAAGGAGGGCGAGCCCACCTGTTCTGTCATCATACAGTGTGCAAGTGACTCAGCATGCATCATCTACACCTCTGGCTACTGGCTACTCTGGCTGGATGGGAGAGAAGAGGAGACATTCAGACTATAACTGAGTATAACAAAAGCACTATAAAGCTACTACTTCAAGTGTATTAATTAATGCAGCTTAAAATGCTGTTTAAGAAATGTCGACTAAAAAGAAGCAGAGGATGTCGCTGCAAAAGACAAAATGGCAGTCTCCTACCAAGGACTCTCTAAGATAATAAATCAGTTTTCTCATAAATAATTGCAAATATATCACCACAGTATGATGGATTTATAGTCTCATAGAATGTATAAGGCAAATGAGCCATGTGCCAATTTACACCTTGCCAGTATGCACTATTAGGCATTATCTTCTTTTTCAAGCATCGATAGGCCAGTTTTACCGGTGAATTTATAACTACTCATCTAGTTGTGTAATTTCCACACTGTACTTACTAAAGTATCTCAAAATAACGCAAAAAACAACCAGCATTTTGGTGTGGTGGGATAAAGTCCTAACTACCATCCGGGTGATCTTGGCTCATTTAATGGCTTGGCCATCTGAGGTACTGGCAGGGATGGATGGTTGAGCCCACCCCTGGGTTTTGCACTTTCATCTAGCCATTCTATGTGTAGATGCATAGTCATAGAGATGAGTAACCTTTGGATATAACAGGTGTTCTCAAGTGAGGGGAGTTACCAAGAAGTAGATCATAAATTAAAAAAGTGACAGTAGCTGTCAATGGCAGGACCGCTTCTCCCCAGGGCACAGTTAGGTTCCATGCCGGACCCTACCTTAAGACAGAGATAGTCCAGCGACAGTAGGAGAGGATGATAGACCCAGCAATTGATGAGAATGCAGGGAGAACCAGAAAGATTGAGGCAGACAGGGAACACTAAAAGAGGTAAAACAAAAACCTGTTCTAGAAACAGACATAAGAAAAGTTACATAGTTATGCCCATTGGTTATTCTGTGGATTGGTAAATATCTAGCTCCCTGTCAGGATTTAAAAACAATTATGTTGAAAACCACATCATTTCAAAATGGAGTGATCAAAGCAGTTTTTGAATCACATTTTTTTTTGTAGAGTACAAGCTGAACCTCAGTCTACATGTGTGTGTATGGGGTGGGGGTGGGGGTCACTCACTGTACTTTCAAAGTTAATATATTCCACTTTGACTTCATTGTACCTTAGAACAAAGGCAATCCTTTCATCGACAATTTTATTCATCCAAAACACATTTTGGCCAAGTGCATACATTTTGAGCAGTTGGCCATCACAACAGTATATGGTTGTCAACGTGTCCTTTATATTGCAAGCAATACAAATATTTCTTTAACAAAATTAAACTGATCTGGCAGTTCCATCCTAAGATAAGTATTTTCAAAATGAGCCAAAAATAAATTCATCTTAACCAATTGCAGCTGATATTTTTTATCTGTGTTAGGAAATATATATATATATTTTTATATCACTGATGCATCATTGAATTCTGTCATCTAACAGTTTTTGGAGTGAAGCACTTTTTTGGAAATTGCTGGTTTATTCCTAGTGCTACAGTGGCTGTGTGGTGCTTAATAAAAGGATGACAGTTATCTGAGACCCAGTGACTTTTTTGGTTAAAGGACAATTCTGCCAAGCTGTCTAGTTCTTCTCCTCACAGCCACCTTCTGTTTACTTTTAGTCCAAACAGCAGAATTCAACACAAGTTCATAGGTTCTTTGGTGTGTACCAGACTAGCTGCCCAAACATACAAGTTTAGTAGTACACTTAAAGATTTCTGGCTGACACTGTTTCTGTATGTGCAGGTGAGACTTTTTGTGAAGCATTTCATTATTTTGCATTGTGTTTGTCTCACAATGTATTACATCAAGTAGGCTAGGAGAGGAGTAGCTATATCACAGGCTATTACAGCCTTTAAGATAAAGCAATTAGGCAGGCCATTTATTCTAGTTACAGGACCATTATATGGTTTCAAACTTAGAGAGTGTCTATTAGAGGGTTGATGAAACATACATCATCACTTATTACAGAACAAATGTTCTCTAACAGGGTATTAATGTACAGATAAAGTCTGGTAATTAAAAAAAAAAGTCCATTTCATGGCAGCATATTACGAGAGACAGAAAAAGACAAATGCCCACCACTTTTTTTGATTGCTGAATGCAACTTTACTATTTAGTGAGTATAAAATAAAAAATAAATAAAGGAAAAAAGTAATGGGTTTTTGAATGTGTGTGTGTGTGTGTGTGTGTGTGTGTGTGTGTGTGTGTGTGTGTGTGTGTGTGTGTGTGTGTGTGTGTATGAGTGTGTGTGACAGAGAGAGAGTGAGACAGATAGTAAGAGTGAGTAAGTGAGAGAGACAGAAACAACACACCAGCTGCAACACAATTCAACACACATTTTCTAAACAATAAGTATGAAACTCTAATGTCTGGAATTATTGGCTGACCATAATTCATTTACCAGCGAATTGAACATTCTACGAGGGGACAGAGCAAATTCAGTGATGTTCTGCAAAATCAGGGGCAGTTAAAAGGCATGGGGCACGGTTGCAATGCCTTGCATTGTATGATTTGTTTTTCATTCATTTGGTTAATAAGACAGCTGAGGTGTATTCACAAAAGAAGCTGCTGCTGTGTGTGTGTGTGTGTGTGTGTGTGTGTGTGTGTGTGTGTGTGTGTGTGTGAGATTGTGTGTGTGTGTGTGTGTGTGTGTGTGTGTGTGTGTGTGTGTGTGTGTGTGTGTGTGTGTGTGTGTGAACAATAAGTACTAACTTATATTTTGGATGTAAATATGATCTTGAACAATTAATTATGATACAGTAAGTGTGAAACATTAGACACAGAATTATTTTACATCAAAGTGTAAAAAAAGTATATTTTAATAACATTAAAAAAAATAATACAAAACAATTTACCAACCAGACAATTTTCTAAACTTAATAATGCTCTAAGTATGGGCATTATCTGGAGAAATAATGCCCTTTCAGGTGTGGTAAGGACCGCTGGCTGTGGTGAGGAGCCTCACAACAACCCTGAGCAGGTGCTAATTCCATGATAATGCTCACCCTGTTCTGCATTATAGCTTCCTTGCCAGTCATTCGATGTGTATGAATCAGTCATAGATGACTGTTTTTCAGTTTAGCTAGAAAATGTGGCCTTGAAATTCACACTATAACTGAGTCTGATAAAAGCACCATAAAGCTACTATTTCAAGTGTAATAATTAATGTAGCTTAAAATGCTGTTTAAGAAATGGTGAATAAAAAGAAGCAGAGGATGTCGCTGCAAAAAGACAAAATGGCAGACTCCTGCATGAAACAATCTAAAATGATAAATCAGTGCTTTCATAGTGTAAGTAATAGGAAATATATCACCACAGTATCATAGACTCATACAATGTATAAGGCAATGGGCCATGTGTCCATTTATACCTTGCATGTAGCCACTGTTAGGCCTTATCGTCTTTTTCAAGGACTGATAGGCCAGTTTTACTGGCAAATTTATGAATGCTCATCCAATTGTATAATTCCTTCTTAATGTAAGATAATGTGTTCCAGAGAAGAGGTAGTCATATGCATAGTAAATTTGTCTCTTTTCTGTGATTTGTTTTTTTACTGCAACAGGTTAAGATTTCTGATTCTAGTGTTTGCAGGACTGTTTGGTTTTTAGAGAAGTAGGAGGCCTTGGTCAGTTGGATCCCTAATAATCAGCTGAACCCTAATGGTCCACAACATAAGGCATGGCATAGAACATATCTATGGAGTCTGTAGGACACTGAGTACAAGGTTAAGGCATCCATCCTCTCCTGGTGGTTGTGGTACTTTAGGCACATGATCTTTTTGCCAAAAATGTTTTGGTCTCTCTTACTGCTGGATGTGCTGAGTTCACTACATCCCAATGGAAGCATTGTACTCAGTGGTAGGCTTGATCAGTACAGAATATATAGGGGTAAGGACTTCACTGGCTCTAGAAGAATATCTCTTCTGATCAGCTGTGCCACAAAGTATGATTTCCTGACCACTGTAGCAACATGATCATCAAAGGAGAAGGAATTATCTGTCCGTGTTCTAAGGTCTTTCACAACATTTTCATTTTTGATTGGGATATTTACTATATAGTAAGCTGGGTGGAGGGTTTGTTACCAAATACAACAGTATTGCATTTTTTAACATTTATTTTAGCCTGTTTTCATAGCACTAGCTATTTAATTATGTTACTTTACTTTGTAGCTTCTTCATATTAGAAGGGGATTTCAGTGTAACACCCAGTTTACAATCATTCGTAAACTTGGTTAACCACAGTTTTGCATTTTTGATTTGGAGATCAGAGGGATATATGCTGAATAGCAAACAGCCTTGTATGAATCTCTGCGATATTCACTGGTTACCTTCAAGCTGTCTGAGAATGCATCTGCCACCCTCACTTTCTAGGTTCTGTCCCTCAGCCAATTAGCTATTCCATCTAAATACATAGGGATCAGGATGGAGCACATTTAATTAGTCAATAATATTGACAAAGTGGAATGGTATAAAATGCCTTGGTGAGGCCAAAGTATGCTGTATGGTCAGCTTGACCACCGTCCACAGCTTGCAAACCCTCCTAAACAAATGCAGCAGCTTCATTAGACAGGATATACCCTTAAAATATGCCAAACTGCTAGGGTCAAGTCTTGTAAGATTTTTTACATTGTAGTTTATTAGGTCTGTTATGACCCAGTTAGTGATCTTGCAATGAGGCTCCTCAAGCTGATAGTTCTGTAATTCATTGGATTTGTGTTGTTAAGTGATATCACAGCTGCCATGTGTCAAACCTCATGTAACAAAGTCGGTGCATTAGCTGAGGTTAGATAGTTGTAGAATGTGGTCCACCATCACAAGTTTAGTTTTGTTTAGAGGATCAATTTTTTTGTAGAATGCCTTTAACAAGTGTACAAGATTTGAGATTGTTAGGCATGTGGGTTTTGCATGCATTTCTCTGAAGTGAACTTTTGCACTGATTCTGTTTGCTAATATATTCTTTGCAAACTTCGCTAGTCTGTGTATCCATAAAAAGAAATCAGTGAGGTAAAAACCTTGACTATAAAGTTAAATTAGGCAGCACGTTGATCTGCCTGCCATAAGGCCTTTCTGAGGAATAATAAATTAGAAAATAAAATAATAACTACATAAAGTGCTACAGGAACACTAGTACTGTGAAAATGATGAAGGCATAATAAAACTTTTAGTTTTTGTATGGTTGTACTGCTTTAAACTGATACCAGTAATTATTGCAGCCAAGGAGAAGGTGAAACGTCACTCTTAATGATTGTGATCATTACTAGTTCTAACAAAGATGAAATCATTTCCTTAACATTTTTATGAAACTGAAGTAGCCCTAACATTTACTGACCTACATAACTTCAATGAAGAAACCATTATATTTAACAGTAATGCAATGACTGTGCTGTTTCAGACTGTAATTTTGTCCTTGTTAACTTTGGAAAGGCAGTTTGAGTCAGGTCATTAGGCTGCAAAATCTCTTGTAGATAGACAGACAGCTAGACCGACAGACAAATCGACAGACAGATAGAAGTAAAGAATGACAGAAACAGTGAAATGTCAATAGAAACAAAGAAATGAGTAACTTAACTCCAGCAGGTGAATAGTTGGATCTATACTAGGCACACTGAGGACAGTCACGGTGAACTAGCTTCTTGACTCCTAATTCAGTGTGCTGAATGTTAGATGAAATCAGGACCACCTAGATGAGAAACATACCTCTCAGCCTCTTAGAATACGAAATCTGGACAAAGCCATGAAAAACTGGTACAAATAAGGACAATTTTTAAATATTGCTCTTATAAACTTAGAAAGTTGATAGAATAATAGGTTTTGCATTAGCATGAATTTTCTGAAGGGAGTAAAGTCTAAACCTCAAATGTTTGTCATTATTTTGTAACTTCAGTCTTTAATGATTTGTCACTAATTTGCCAGAAAGCCACAATTTTATGAAAAACGGATCAAAAACATAAGGCAAAAGTCTGGATATTCTGCGAAAATCTTTACAGTTGAGAGGCATGAAGAAAACACCCTCAGCCTCAGGGACAGTATACATCTGTGTTATCTATGACTGTACCTCAGTCAAGCTCAATTGGCCTTTACAGTCAGATGTGACATATTCTAATAACATCTCTAAATGATACATCTCTTCTTTAAGAGATGCCTCCTTCTTTATCCTTTATCTACCCTTGCATCCTAGGGCCCACTCATCTCTTCTCCCAATTACCATCTTAAAAGTATCCTACAGAACTGTGGAAGCATTCTGGTTGGAGTGATTGCTACTGAAACTGTGGTATGCACTATGCAAAACACTCTTTAAATCCAAGACTTTGGAAATGAAGAATGTTTGGCCCCCAGAGAAATTATTTCTTCACCTCTGTGATAAGCATAGTGTCCTAGATAACCAAGAATCAGATAAAACAATGGAATAATTATCCATTACATGGAAACTATCCAAAGGATTGGCAGGATCAAAATATTGGAAGTCTGGTACATTGATGAGGACTGGCTTCACTGGCTTGCATCAAACCTAGCAGAGGCCACGTGCGAGCTATGGTTGATAGGTATACCTCAGTCTACATAATAAGTAGTTGATGCTGATATAGCTGCCTTTTACCAATGTGTACTAAAGCATACACACATAGGAGAATGTTGAACAGAGGAACTTACAGTAGGGTGTACTACAAAACCAGTACTTGCACCCTCTACCCCAAGTCCTGAGAGAGAAAGAGAGCAATGAATGCTTAAGGATGCCTAATCTACTAAAACTGAGTCATTATCTGACTAAATTCAACATCCTTCTCCAGTCTGATGAGACCACTGCTTATGCAGAATCCATTACTGCCAAAGTCTATGCACATGTGAATAGCTGCATAGATGCCTGTGTCTCCCGCCAAAGTAAATATAATCCCAAATTTAGAAAAACAGTCCCCTATGGTGAAATTCAAATTTAAATAGGCTCTATAATAAAATGAAAAAAAACATGAAGTGCACACAATAATAAATGCAACTCTTAAGATTCTGAGCATATTCCTTCCAAACTTAACAAGGAACTCTGGTTCCAAATAAACCAAAACTAGATGTGAGGTAACTACAGTCACCCAGGCAAAAAACAACCAAAAAACAGTCTTCACCTATGAGAAAAACCTCTGAAACAATGCCCAGCATTATACAGAGCTAATAGTAAATGATAACACATATTCAAATCCTGAGAACATAGATAATCTACTAGTTGATAAATCCCACCCCCCACCCCCACCCCCACTCCCTGGCATCTACAGTACATACTACCAAAGCTCCTAAGAACAAGTCCTCAAATCACTTTCCAAGGCCAAGAGCACCACATCTATGCGGTCAGATAACATACCAGGCTGCCTACTGGCTTGCCTAGAACAGCTTTGGACGGCAAAGATCTAGCTGTATTCAACTGGACGTATAAGAGAAGTTTATCTGCACATTTTTCATATAATACGGCATTTAAATTGATTTATTTGTGTTACATTGAATATTAACTGAACTGGATGTTTTGACTCTGTTTTGTCAGTTAGTGCTTGCTAGATTTTTATTGCTGTTAGTAATTGCAGGCAGGGGTAGTCTCATTTATTGATAGCCTGTCACTGCCTATTTAAGTGGTACATTTAGGAATATTTTCTGCTTAAAACCTCAGCTTTGGCTGGCTAAGATCTAGCTTTATTCAACTGGACATATAAGAGAATTGAAGTACCTTTTATCTGCACATTTTTCAAATAATAAGGCATTTAAATTGATTTATTTGTGTTACATTCAATATTAACTGAAATGGAAGTTTTGACTCTGTTTTGTCAGTTAGTTCCCCACCCACCCTCTCTGTTTTTGTTTTGATGTTAATCTTGGTGGCTTTGAAACTGCCCGCCCCTCTTATAAATTTGTGTTTGGATACTCCTTCTGGGCCCATCTCATTTGCTCACTCAACCGAGTGCAGTGAAATCATATTCTGATTTCAGGCACTCCTACTGTGTACAAAGAGAGCATCTGGTAAAGAAAAAAAAAATTAAGCTTGTTTCCTGCCTTTCCTGTAAGTGGTGTAGACTGTTTGTAGGCTTCTGAGCCCCCAAGCCTTTCTGTTTTGGAGGGAAGCCTTCTAGCTTAATTTTGTTTATTAGAACTAGCCAGTTTTCTAGTTTCAGCACTCAAATCTGTTTCTTTGAACTCAGCACTTGTTCAGAACTCATTGTAAGCACTAAATAAGTTGCAAATTACTACAGCACTCAGCTTTCCTCACTTGTCTAGAGGAAAGACGTTTTAGTACTTAATAAATAAGCACCTATCCAAGCATGTCTAAGGGTCAGCTCTCGGTGATTTCTCCTGTCTACCTGATGAATCTGGGCATCTTGGGGCAATGCAGCAATTGCCTCATGTACACAGACAACCCTCTCCTCCTACCACCCAACACTACAACTTGTGAGAGATGCACTTATATTGCCAAACTGGAAGAAAAGCTCTCTTCACCCACGACTGGACTAGACAGTCAAGAGGAGGAGGTAAACACTTGCACCACACCACACTCATCACATAGTCCCTCAAAACCTGCACCACCAAAACACACACATAGAAACCCACACCTACATTCACAGAGGCTCTCAATAAAAACCTGCCCAAGCATCCGGGACCTCCAAAGCAGAAACGCCAAGCAAACTCCACCCCCCCAACACAACCCAAATGACACATAGCCCACAAACTCAGTGTGCCACTCAACCACAGCCCATAAGGCATAACAACGTACCCAACACTCTAGTCATAGGTGACTCTATAGTCAGGCACACTGATGTTCCACTCACCAGACTAAACAAGGAGAAAGTTACTGTCAGCTGCCTGTCAGGTGCCAGGATCTGCCACATAACGCACACACTCAGGTCACTCCACAACAAGTATAAATATGACACTGTCATTGTTCATGTTGGTGTGAATGACCTGAGACGTACCTCCTTGGATTACATGAAAAGAGACATGGAGGAGCTCTCCGTTCTTGTAGCCCAGGCAGGTGTGACCCTGAACCTGAGTATCATCCTGTCATCACCCAGAATGATGCCACAGTACAAGGACAAAATGATTCACTTCAACAATTGGCTAAGCTTCTGGTGTCATTCTAAGGGGATCCAGTATTTGTCTGCCTGGGACAATATGATCGACAGACCACAATGCTTTGCCAGAGATGACTTGCACCTGTTGCCCTTGGGATTCCGGATACTGGCTAAGACTCTTGCCACCCCTATGGTGCCTTTTTTAGGCAAGGTTCAAATGACAAATTCAGTACTGTAACAGGTACAAGCAAGCAAAATCTAAGGGTAATGCTACTCACTGCTAGAAGTCTAAACCTCAAAATACACTCACTCGAGGCACACCTTAAAATGGAGAACATCTCCATCTGTGCAGTGACAGAGACCTGGTTCAAAGCTCCAAAGAGCACCCCTGCATTACCAGTTTATAATTCATTCCACATCTTTCGGCCACCTAACCCAGAACGAAGCACTAAAGGTGGAGGTGTGTCCATATTCATTAAGGATATCCACACCTCCAGGCTAGTTGCACAGCATAATGCATCTGAGATTATCCAAGTGCAACTAACTCTGGGCAAGATCACAATCCAAACTGTAGCTTGCTAAAGACTCCCACCATGCCCCAGGATTCCCACTCCTCATTTCTTGATACACTGGAAAGTATTAGGGTACAACCTAACATCCTAATAATGGGCGATTTCAACTACCCCACCATTAACTTGGAAAACTACTCATGTCCCAACTATTTTGCTCAACGTTTTCTGGAATTTATAAATTCCAACACCTTGGATCAACTTATTCACACCTCCACCAGGGGCAGCAATATCTTAGACCTGGTCATTACCAACATGGGCAACCGGTGTTCCACACCAGAGGTCAATTCCTCGTTGGTCAGATCCGACCACAAGCTAATCACCCTATACATCCACATCCCGCCCCCACCCCCAATTAGGGAAACCACCATAAAAAACTTCTCCAAAGCCAACTTCACACTTCTTAAGACAGAAGTGGCAAACTTCATGACACCCATGCAGACAGACAATAGAGGTACGACTGCTGAATCCTACACAAATGCACTTTATAAGCACTTACATGAGTGCATGGATCATGCTATCCCTAATAGAACCAAGATGCTATCCTCCAAAAAAAGGAAGCCAATCTAGTGGTCCTCTGCCATAAACAAATTCTACAACAGAAGAAAGAAACTGTTGCAAAAAAGAGTAAAATCCCATGACTGGAGGAACTCCCTGGTCAACCTCAGTAAGAAGTTGAGATCCCTCATAAAATCCTCCAAAGCTAGTTACGAAAACAAAATTGCCACTGACTCTAAAGGCATCCACAAAGCATTCTATAGCTATGTCAAGAATCTCAATGGCAACACTCAGATCTGCTCTGAGTTACAGCACAATGGCACTAAATATACAGAACCAACTGATATTGTCAACATCCTGGCAGATAGGTTCAGTGCTAACTTTACCCCCATGTCACCCCCTAGAGGGCCCATCTCTATACCGGAAGAATGCAAAGTTCCTGTAATCACGGCTGCACAGGTAAAAAGCACACTCTCCAAAGCCAAGAACACAGCATCCATGGGACCTGACAATATCCCAGGCTGCATTCTACATGAACTACAGAATGAACTGGCACCCTACCTAAGTACCATGTTCAGTCATAGCCTTACCTCAGGCTTTGTGCCCACTGAATGTCGCACCGCAACGGTTATCCCACTCCACAAAGGGGGAGCCATGACGGATCCTGGGAACTACCACCCCATTAGCCTGACAAGCCTGGTCTGTAAGGCCATGGAACGTATCATCATGAAACTCATAAACAAAGACACTGGTAATCTCCAAACTCTGGACCCTACCCAGTTCAGATTTGTAAAAGGCAGATCATGTCTCCTAAACCTGATTGACTTCTTTGAAGCAGTCACCAAAGCCATGGATGAGGGTAAGGTGGTTCACACAGCTTATCTAGATCTCGCCAAGGCTTTTGACACCATCCCCCACTCTGGAATTATAGATAAGCTCACTAAACTAGGTATAAATCCCTATGTCACAAGATGGGTTGCCAACTGGCTCACGGACAGAACCCACACTATGAAAGTACAGACTCCAAATCCGACTTCAGACCAGTGACAAGTGGAGTACCACAAGGTTCAGTCCTGGGTCCTCCCCTGTTTGGTATCTACTTCTCTGAAGTACAGGCTAACACAGAAGGTTTTTGGCTAACAAAGTTTGCAGATGACTGCAAACTAGGAGCCATAATCAAAACTCCTAACTATGTGGACATACTACAAAAGGGCCTCAATGAGACAGATGCCTGGTGTCAAAGCCATGGCCTGAAGATCAATGCCAAAAAGTGTACTGTCATTCCCTTTGTTAAAAACTCTGTACCCATGAACTACCACATAGCTGGTAGTCTACTTAATGCTGAAAATGTGATGAGACCTTGGGACACAGGTGGACAGTAGTCTCTCCTTTGATAATCACATCGCCACAGTGGTCAGGAAATCCTTCTACGTGGCTCTCCTCATCACAAAAGGTTTCTCATCCAGAAAAAAAGAGGTCATTGTTCCCCTCTACTCATCACTCATTAGACCCATTATAGAGTAGAACGCCCCTTTTGGTATGTACCTCACAAGACATCTACAACAACTGGAAAGGCCACAGAAATACATCACAAAGAGGATTACTGGCCTCAAACACAGCATCCATGGGACCTGACAATTAATTAATCTTACGCAGACCGTCTCAAAAAACTTCAGCTTTACTCCGTCGCATATCACCTACTCATAGGCATTCTCTGCCTAACATACAAAGCTATGTCAAACCCAGAGCTGTTGGATATGCTCCACTTAAAGAAATCCCAATCCCTCCAAGCTACAAGCTCTAGGGACCTAAACCTTGTCACCACAATAAACAGAACATGCTGGAGGGATAGATTCCTGTCGCAGAGACTTCCCATACTCTAGAACAGACTACCTATCTATGTCAAACAGAGCTCCTCATTAGCACTCTTCAAGAAAAATCTTGATGATTGGATGGGAGATAGGAAATTCAACCCGGGGATCACTTCTGGGGCTCTGCTCAACAGGGGCACAGGAAAATAATTTTCTTGGGTGGCGAAAGCCAGGGTACATTTTTGGCTAGGCTTACATAGGCCCTAGGTCCAATAGCCTAGTACCTACCTATGAACCTATGAACCTATCAAGCCTCATACAGAGGTTATTCAACATCAGCCTCCAAGCAGGCTTTGTGCCAGACAAATGAATGCCATCAACAGTCATCCTCCTGCAAAAAGATGGACCATCAATGAATCCAGGTAATTATAGTCATATACATCTGACCGAAATCATCTGAAAGATTATGGATAGGATCATTATGGAATTAATAAATAAGAACATAGGTAACCAACAGACTCTTTATCCAAGTCAGTTCCGTTTTCTCAAAGGCAGATCTTGCCTAATAACCTGTTCAACATCTTTGAAAATGTTACTGAAGTAAGAATTCTGGGAAAATTAGTGCACACCACATATTTAGACCTCACAAAGATATATGACACCATCACACACTCAGGTGTTGTTGATAAACTCTCCTAGCTAAATATTAATCTTCATATAATTGGTTGGCTAACAAATTTGCCCACAAATGGAACCCAGGAAATTAAGGTAAGTGGCTTTAACTCCTCTAAAAGCTCTGTCATAAGCAGTGTTCCCCAGAGTTCAGTGGCTGGGCCATACCTCTCTTGAATTTTGTATTTGGAGATCAAAGCTAATGATAAGTATTTATGACCAAATGTGCAGATGACTGTAACTTGGTGCCATCATAAACTCTTCAGCAGACACCAAGGTTTTACAAGAGGGCCTTTCCGAATTAAATAGCTGGTGTCATAGCTATGAACTAACACAATGCCAAAAAATGAATAATAGTCTCCCATGGCAAGCATGATGGCCCCTGTAGCTATCAGATCTAAAACACAACCCTGAAAAAGATATCCTTTAGTTACAGACCTAGAAACCTGTGTGGACAACAAACTGATCTTTCATCATCATGCCTCCACTATTATAAGAATGTTCTTTTTATTGTACAGCTTGTTAACTACAACAGTCATTAGAGATTGATAAGGAATCATTCTTTGCCATTGAACTGTAAAGCAAATTTCCCTTGACAAGGCTGTAAGACTCCTAACAGTTCCTCAAATTGATTCTGAAGTCAGGGATCTATAATCATCTAAAGACACTTTAACTGGAATCTACCACTATTCTTGCCTATGGCCTCTGAGCAGTCCTCCATTCTACTTTCTACACATTGGTTCAGTTATTCAGTTTGATTTCTCCACAATCTGTTGCAGCCATTGCACATGCAGGATACATGACTGACTGCCTCATATTCATTAACTACATGTATCAACAGAACAATTGCAGGTATATCCTAACCTCCTAAAAGATTAAGAATATTTTAGCAAGGCATCTTCCATGGTTTGGTACACTTATGGCCTGAAAATATTCAATTTAATGTCCAAAATAAATCTAACATAGCCCACAGCAATTTTATAAAACATTCAGTCATCTGCCAAAAAATTACTCTACTTAGATTATACCACACAAACAGCTAAAAACCTAAACAAGATAGAAAGGGACTTCAATCACAGATCTCTGTGAATAAATGCAAATTATTTTACTTGTGGTGTTTCTGATGCCTTCCAGTGAATGTTTTTTTTTTATAAGTTTATTTCTACATTCTGTGGAGTGTTTTGACAAAGGAAATTATTGTGGATAGAATACAGTTTTATGACATAAGACCTAAATACTCCCTTCCCTTCTTGTCTTCATCCCATACCAACACCTAACCCTCTTGTTACCTGGCTAAACATTCTCCTTCATGATACAGCTAGCTGCCTATCACCTGAGAATGGGAGCCCCTGGACAATGTAGTCTGTATCCAAACTCTCTTTGCAAAGGCACAAAGGCTCTTACAATAACCTGCTAAGCATTACACAGCTATGGTGCTTATGTGTTGAATTTGGGGAGTCTGAAGTAGGGATAGGGCATTATTTTAGCAATCTATGGAATCTTTTCATGTTAAATAATCCTAATAACTTCATCTCTTTGGTGTTGGCAGGAGAAAAAATATCAAGGTTATTAATGAAGTTAGAACAAAAACAACAAATTCACCTTTTAGCAAATGCCATATTACCAATATATTGACTTAACTGCAATGCATTAGCACTTAAATGCATAGCATAATGGAGCGAGCACAGCAGCTTCTTACAATTCTTAGGTCAAGCAAGACTTAAACATTTAACTCTCATTTGCTATGCCTCATTTACTATGCAAATACAGTGCATTCCTCATTTGCATTAGTAATAAATTACATAAAGACATCACCTATGGAACTAAGGTGTATCATTAGAAAAATACATTAATTAATCATAATATATATGATGGATTTATACATTCCTGTTTTTATATTGATAAATTAAAGTGAACAATCTTAACACTGCAGGGCTAGGAAAATGTATTTGTCATCTAGTGAGACAAATGCCTTGTCTATATCTAATCATACAGCAAAAGGACCATTTCCATTAAGGTTAATGTGCCTAATTAGAGGTGAGATATACATGTGTGCATGTACGGGTGCACTTGTGTGTGGTATGTGTGCATGTGTGTGGGGGGGTCTGTTTATCTGTTTATGTGCGTCTCTCTCTCTCTCTCTCTATATATATATATATATATATATATATATATATATATATATATATATATATATATATATATATATATATATATATATATATATATATATATAGAAAGAGAGTGAGAGAGAAATAGATATAGATTTATACTGCTTTACCTAGAAAACAATGTGGTTCTTATATTAATGCTCTTCTGAAAACTCTTTCATGTAATGAGGTATTGTTCTCACTTCTCAAACATCAATGCTCCCTAATAAATCAAATGAAAAACAGGTTTTCAACTTTTTGACTCCAAAATTTGAAGATGTGGAACACTGGGTCTACAAAAATACCTCAGTTATAAGTACTTGTAGAGCTTTGAAAGGAGCTAACCTGATTCCTTCTTAATATGAGGAATAATGTCTCAAGCCATGTCTAGCATCATATCTAATTAAAAAAGTAATTGTCATATAACTAAAAAAACATTGAATGTATATAAGTGATACCATGTGAAGTATGAATTCTTAACAGATAAAATTATTCTGCTCTTGCAACTATGATTATGATAAGACAGACAGGGGGATTCAATAAAGCCTACATGGTCGTTTATTCACCACGTGGCATACTAATTACAGCATAAGCAGCTAAATTACATGCTAATTAACAAATCCAACACAGTTTACCTATTCAACAAGCTATAAACTATCTCTGTAGACTCTGCTGTTTTTTTCCTGCAGATTCCAAAACTTTTGGAATACAGACACAGAAAGGAGTCTAAATGGACAGAATGTTAGGGGCTGCTGCTGCTTTAATTCACTTGTGTTGCTACAGGATGCTGCTGCCAATAGGCCTAGTCGGAAAAGGAGAAAAGTTTTCAGGCCACGTTTAACTTATCACAACCTACATGATGTGGAACTTGTAGATCAATACAGGGTGGAGAAGGGAACACTACAGAAACTCTGTGACCTCTGATACCCTCAACTGAGAGCCAGAGCCAACAAAGGGGAACCCATTCCAGTGGAGACAAAGGTATGTGTAGCCCTTAGAATCTTAGCTACAGGTACCTTTTAGAGATGAACAGGGGACAAGCTAGAGGTGTCACAGGCATCAGCATCCAGGATCTTCCACCAGTTCCTGAATGCTATGCTCCAACATGCCAGTGACCACATATATTTTCCATGTAGTTTTTATGAAAGGGTCAGAAATATGCAGAAGTTCTACCATGTAGCACACTACACTGATGTACTGGGTGCCATAGATTGCACACATGTAGAAGTTAAGGCACCACTCGGGGAACAGGGTAGGCCCTACATTAACAGATAGAGCTACCACTCCATCAGCTGCTAAGTTGTGTGTAATGCCAAGGGAATCATCTCGAATGTGTAAGCTGGCAACTTTGGCAGTTACCACGGTTCACATATCTGGCACACCTCCCACATGGACCAAATGTTTTCTATGGGCGATATCCCACAGGGCCATTTATTGGGGGATGCAAGGTATGCACTAGACCCATGGCTGATGACACCCATCAGAAATGCACACACACGCACACACACACACACACACACACACACACACACACACACACACACACACACACACACACACACGCACACACACACACACACATGCACACACACACACACACACACGCTGACACACACACCTACACACACACACACACACACACACACACACACACACACACACACACACACACACACACACACACACACACACACACAGAAGAATGCTATAATGAGGTACATGCTCAAACAGGAAATATAGAGTGTGTTTGTTTGGGCTGCTGAAATCACAGTTCCAGTGCCTTGATACATCTGTGGGAGTCTTGCAATACAATCCACAGACATGTATAGAAATAATCACAGAATATGAATGCAAATGCAAGGTGTAATACCACATGCATGTGTGATATCTGTTTTGGTGATGCACTCCTGACATACATAGCTGTTTAATGACATTGATGGCATGGTTTACATTCGGGAAAGTGTGGATTGTGCCATATATATCTCTGCCATGCACACCAGTCAACTAGCCTGTAGTGATCATAATGTCAAGTGTTTTTCCTCACTCCTCCTGCATATGCTAATGTCAGGACAGTGTGCCTGATTACACTCATAGATTTCTGATATGTCCTAATAGTTGTACAAATGTGTTCATGCAGAACCATCTGTGCTCACTCAGAAACACATATATTATGTCAGAGACATGGGTATTATTGACGGCATTATTCTGACATTTTCTTTGCTTGTGAGTGATGGTTTTACTGTTGGACATGAGCCTGTATCTGTGTCCTACTTGTTGGAAGCCTCTGTTGACAATAGAGGCATACTCAGGCAAATCAGTTTGTACAGCTTCACATTATGCACCCAACCGCAATTGTATTTAACATCCATGATACATGTCCTTTCTTTTGTTTATGTCTGGATGCTTATATCATACAGACTTCCTCCACTGTTATGTCATCTTGTGGGATAGTCATCATATACATTTTCACTGTGCAGTCCATACTGTTCCGTATGGAGATGTGATTAGTGTTCCTGCTGCAACTGTTTTCCATTTACATTTCCTCATGTGCGGTACATTAGAATTTTTCACCTGTTCTCCTTCCTGGTGTTCATCACTAAACTTCATCTGGGTATCCCTATTCAATAAACACAACTTCCCATGACTGCTTCCTATAAATGGCAGTCCATGTACCCTTACAGATCATTGGCACACCTTTACAGACTTCCTGGAATGGTATTCCACATTACTCCCCACTATATACACTGTCCTGTGCCTGCAAAACGTACATTAATATATGAAAAACCCTGGTGGTCTGTATGACATCCTGTGCAATCCTGCTAGCCCAGTATGCTGGAGTGTACAAATACACTGTGCTGTCCTGTCCCCGCAACATAATACATTAATATATGAAAAACCCTGGTGGTCCTTGTGGCATTCCTCACAGTCCTGCTAACCCAGTTTTCTATGCTGTAACTAAGTTTGCTATCAGTGCTGCTTTACACGATTTCCTGGCCACCACAAAAACCTGCTTTCTTACAATTAAAGGTGAGCTGTGTCATGACTGTTCATTAAGCATTGCTGCTCACCATGCAAACACAAGCTCTGTGTAGGCTTTGTGCAAAGCATACACAGAGTTTATTGAATCCCAGGGAGGAACACTTTTATGTAAGCATAATGATTTAATTTCTAGAAATGCCTCCTAGCAGGTTTCAATGTCAAATATCAAGGGGTTGTACTGGCAAAAAATAATAATATAACATAACATTGCATTGATGAATGTCTAGTTGAAGTTAGCATGAAATGACCTATCAGAGATTAGGTATGTATGAATGCATACATAGTATGGTCATGCTAGTAATATTACTCCATAATGAAACTTCACAGCTACAAGTTGCTGACCTGACCAAGCTAAAAGTGATCACATTTGCCAAGAGAAATCAATGCACATGTGATGAGCACAATGCTATGCACTTTGACACTGACATTAAAACATCCCATAGCTACTATGTATTACAGGAAAGTACCAAGTCACTTATTCATGTAAATGAGGAAGTAATGGTGAGATAAGATTAAGGCAGACAGAAATGGAAACAGCAGCCAGAGCAACACACAGAGCAACATGAAGGAAATATTGTTTTGTGGAGGGGCTACTTTTCTGAGGTTATGGTTACCCATTTTTTGTATTTTTTAGAAGAAAGATAGAGGGGAAAGGCAGTAACAGGAAGGAGTGGGGAGGATTAACACGATAGGTAATGAGACAAAGAGATGGGGAACACAATGAATGTGGATAGGAAGGGTCAATATTATATCCTTGAATGCTTAAAAAAGCGAACGCTGATTGATCGAACTTATTTTTGCGAAACTGCAAAATATCGAAGCAGCAGAAACTCGAATTTTTTCCTAGGGAAAGAATTCAGTTGTCCGTTTCTGTTGCTTCGGTATTTTCAGTGTTATGGTGGAAAGTTACCGGTCAGATTCAGATGCGATTGTGTGGATGTGAGTGTTAGGGTGATTTAGGTGAGTTAGGGTTAGGGCTCGGGTTAGGTGTGTGTGCGATTGAGTGGACATGAGGGTTAGGGTGGATTTAAGTGAGTTAGGGTTAGGGAGCAGGTGAGGTGAGTGTGCAATAGTGACGGACCTTAGGGTTAGGGTTTGTGTTAAGGTAAGTGGGTAGTTAGTGGTGTGTGCATAGTTTAGTGTAGGGTTAGGTATCAGATTTTAGGTGTATGTGTGTGGATTTCTGTTTGTTTGGTGTGCTTATGTTGTGTGTATGTGTTTTGGATCAGCGTTTTTTTCCCCTGGGAAAAAAATTGCTGATCTGACAGTTTGAGATTGTAAGCTTTCGCTTAAATTAGGTCGATCAATCAGCGTTCGCTTTTTTAAGCGTTCGAGGATATAATATAGACCCGGACAGGAAGGGTGGAACAGGGGATGATAAAGGCCTGCCAAACTAGATCAGTGGTGAGCTCACCCAGAAGTCAGTCATCTCTATAGCTGGCATCATGGGTGGCCTTCTCCAATGGAGAATCAATAGTCGTATCTGGGCAGCTGCACAAGTTTATCAGCTTCATTAGGAGGTGTTCCAGGGTGACAATGTAGGCATCTAGCTACTGGTTCATCTTAGACCTTGTCAGCCACTGCTGTACCTTCTGGGTGAAGGTTCATCAGCAAACATCACTGAGGTCTGCTTGGGTCCCAGCAGCAGCAGGTGCAGTGAACATTTCAAACTCATGAGCTGTCTTCTCACTAATGTCTGCCCCCATTGCTGATCTTGCAGAAAAGGAAAATACATGTAGAAAAAAAATCAAAAAGCAAGCAAAACGAAACAAAAAATGCAAAAAGTGAAACATATTCTTAATGTGTGTCATACTTTATCTTTACTGCAGACCATCCCATGTTCTTCAACTTCCTGAGGTGCTGGAAAGCATAAACAAACAGTAATTATTACACAGTGTCTTTGAAAAGAGAAAACAATTACAGTTACAGGTGCAAGATCTTCTCTACATTTTCAAACCCAAAGCATTATTTGTGTCTGCTCTGTTTGCCAGGCAGAGTTAGAACAGCAGCATTACCCACCACCTTAGCAAGCTAGTGTCAGGTGTCAGCTTTGGAGTGGTGGTCTTGTAATCACCCAGCAGGTGTCCTAGTGATTCTTGTGCAACAGTTGAAGAAGGATTTTATACAACCAGCTGCAGCAGGCAGGAGCTGTGCCAGACTGCACCTTCTAAGGCCATGACCACTCTCCAGGTTTAATATAGGAGAAAAAAATAGTTTTGTGCAAATGGCCAACATGAGATGTACATTGACAAGTAGGAGAGAGAAGCATGATGTGCATTGACAATGATGAGATACATGTGACTAGTAATGTGATACAGAGTAAGAACAGCACAGCACAGCCAGGCTTCACAGTGGCCATGAGCATGTCCACCACCATTCATAAACTCCCAGATAGAGATGGGGAAGGAACAGGTCTCATGACATAGACTACAGCTGATAATGTATCATTCATGTTATGGTCACTATTCAGAGACAATCACTTTAACAAAAAAAAAAAATGTTAGTGACATAATTACCAAACTGCACACCATGTTTTAGAATGACAACATGGGGTTGCCATTTTGTGTGAGACAGCATTATAGTTAGTAACTTAGGAAATCTGAATATAGTGAATACCAGAGGGCACTTCCATACCAGGCAAACTGATAGTAAACAGGACTTCTGCTAATAGGCATCAGTGCTATACTGAAATGAACAAAAAGGGTGAATGGAATCCATAAGCCCTTTAAAAGAACAGTGGTGTGCATGGGGTAGCACAGCACAGGGTACAGGCAAGAACAGGCTAATAAGGACTCAAAGAGACAGGGCACAGAGGATAGCACAGGACATGATGCAGTCCTGCCAGGGGCCTCAACATGCCATGACACAAGGGATAGGGCCGGATGGGATAGGATCAGGGATAGCTCAATCTTGCAAGACTCAGGGGATATGGAAGACAGGTTGCAATCCTACTTGTGGGGGGGTGGAAAACTTCAGAGGCATAGGGAACAAAGACAGGCTTGGCCACTGTACTGTTGTGTAAGCACTGCAACATTGTTCATTATGTGCACAGACAGCAGGATGTGCTACAAGGATATGGGCCTTCAGTAAACCAGTAACAGACTCTGCTATCTTTACATGTCTGATGGACGGTAAGCACAACTAACATGCCCACAGCTACTATATTATGGTACAGTGTCAGAAAGGTTAAACTGCAACAGTCCATAAGGCTGTGGCCACTGTAAGGGCCCATCCACTGATCAGATATTATGGAGACTCATACACACACACACACACACACACACACTAATCTGCAGTGTAATCCACAGGTGTACAAGTCTTCTCATGGCACCAAAGGATCAGCACTGGATAGAAAGATTCAACACAAAGCAGATGGATTTGTGACAACAGGCCCCACAGACACATGGCAGGAGTGTTTTTCAGAAGAGTAAATCAGTCAGGGACTGATGCAGGACATCAATGCTGTGGCATCCATAATACAACAATAGTACAGGTGCATCAGAGGATCATGGATATGTTACTGCATGCCAGAACAAAGGCAAAGGAATTGACACTGATAGTGAGTGACCAACATACAGGCATCTCACACTGATAAAGGGATTCTTGTTATGTCTCACTGGGAAAGTGAGAGAACCCTAACACCTGGTGCTGGTTTAGATGTGGGAGCTGGGCTGGTGATGACTACCTGAGTGTCTGTAGGAGATACAGCAGACGAATAGTAGCATGAAAATGTACTGAAGGACAGTGACTTGCAGCTGTGAATGTCTTACTCAAACACATATGCATAACTGTAATCCGCAAAGGCTGAGGCTTTAACAACAACAGCCTTCACCACAGGGTATATAGCTGACATAGTCTGTGTGTTTCAGTTAATTTCCTTACCAGCTCATTTCACTGACAAAAAAAAAATGTGCTTCATTTCAACTAAAGCTCATTTTATTAAAACTACATTTCATCTGAATTGTTTAATGATCTAGAGAATTACTGCTGGTGTGGTTTTGGAGGATAGAAATTACAATGCCAGTTTGAATTGATCAGTATTTATACCCTGCTAATGCTCACTGTTATGTTGTGCCACCATTTCTAGAAGTTTCTGAATGTGCACCAGCAGTGATTCAATGTATGAGGAGTATTGTTTTCTCCATAGTTGTGTGACTGTGGAGTTAGTGTATATATATATATATATATATATATATATATATATATATACATATACATACATATAAATAATATACTCTCTCTCTCTCTCTCTATATATATATATATATATATATATATATATATATATATATATATATATATATATATATATAGATAGATATATGTTAAGGGGTTGTATGGGTACAAAGGGGCTTGCTGTTCTACAAAAAATGCTTTTGGAGGTATATATAGGGTATATGAAATTTTCAGTGAAATGTGATTCAATGAAAAGTAGTTTCAATGAAATGAGTTTATGACAAAATATAGAAATAAAAACACCAATAATAACGGATATGAAAATGAATACTGGGTGGTTCAAAAGAAGCACTAAAGTCAAAACTAAAAATGTAACTACTGAGTAAAACACGGTCGGAGAGATCATAAAGTGAATTTATTTCAGTAAAATAAAATATGTTTAATCAAAGACAGAATAAAAACAGCCTTTTTAGAAGGTCTGAAAAACATGCATGTGAAAGTGCTACCTGTTTTTATTCTGTTCTTGATTACACATATTTTATTTTACTGAAATAAGTTAATTTTATGATCACTCTGACCGTGTTTTATTCAGTGATTACATTTTATTTTATGACAAAATATGCCATTTTTTTGCCAATGAAATGAAATGCTATCAGCCTATATGTACAGCATGTAGCAGTCTGTTTACCACTTCATGGTGGAAGTCAAAAGAACGATTGGTATGTTATCTGAATGTATAATGTATTCACAGGTCTATTGGGAGAGTATCCAGCACAGTAGGTTAGAACATTCTTACTGTCAGCAGGTCACCAGTGGCTGATGATGACAGTACCACTCACACAGCACAGTCCAATGGCACAGTCACATTGTCAGTAATGTGGTAGCAGTCAACCATGTCCTGTCATGGAGGTTATGAAATGTCAGTAACTAGCAAGCTGTTCTGGAATATGGGGGTTGTCAACATGTAGCAACACAGTTATTGTCTCTCAGGGTTACCACTAATGCATATTGACTAGCTACAACAAATGCTACTCCTATCATCTTGGTGTGAGTGATACAATTGTATATCAAAAAGTGATGGTGTTCAGTATAGCTGACTGACATGATTCATTCTGAATAATGCCACCATGTTTGGTTTAGTCATGAATCTCGTTAGCATGTTTCATTCATGTGCATATCATTATGTGGTCATTTGCATGCAATGCATACCATATTATTTTGCAACCTCCACCACAGTGATATGTCTGACTCTCAGTAACGTCCTGTGCATGCTGCTGCTGACCTCACTACTTCCCATAATGCTCCATGCTATTTATTTCTGAATACACAGTTAGTCTTCCTGAACAGTTCCAGAAACTCTTGGCATAATGTCAAGACATCAAGTGTTTCATAACATATTCTGTCCAGCCTAGACCTTTCTTGAGAGGACTTATTTTCTTAATAGAAATCAAAGTCTGAACTCTTGCGACGGTGACAGCGTGTTATCTTTTCTAAAGCTGTGAACACAGATAAGGAAAGATATTTTTAATGTGACAGGTTTAACTGATTTTCATATAAAAAAAAAAAAACACTGGTCATGTTTGGTAGTAAAAGTCTGACTCCTTAATTTTGGTCAAGGTGATCAAGATAATATTTCTCGTTTCTACTGTGACAAAATAGCAGTCATAGCTCTGACATGCATATTTTGGAAAATGTATGTTTTATTTCAGTGAAAAACAATTATACCAATGTTTATGAAGAGTCACAGCTATATTAAGCCTCCTTAAATATTACATAACGAGCATGTTCAAAATGATTGCTTTGTGGTCATCATTTCCAAATGTTTTGACTAATCATGCAAATTACTCAGTGAAATGTAAAGAATATTTTGAATAGATGTCATGTGAATATGGCAGGAATGCAGATGTAAGAGCAGTGCTTCCTGCAGTTAAGCTGGCTTTCAAACATAATAATAGTAACACACGTCCTTGCTTTCTGCAAGTCATTGCTGCTAAATAAAACTGTGCTCAACTTAAATTAAAAGTGGCAGTGAAATGAATTAAGCATTGTTAAAGTAAAGTATGCCTTTAAATGCAGTCAAATTCATTTTATTCACTTAATAATTTGTTAACTGTGCAAATGACTAATAATTTTAGACATTTGTTTTTTCCGGAAGCTATGTCATAATAGCAAGAATTGAAAGTTATATTCATTGACAATTTAGAATAGCCAGTCAATGCCAAACACTTGAGAGATGGGAAAAGGGGAATAGTTAAAAGAAAAAGCTGAGAGATACGAGGAGAACATGGTAACTACAATGTCAGCTCAGTGAGGCCAAGATGGATCTTCAGGCTCTGTGACTGTGAGACAGAAACATTAATAAAAGTGCATCTGGAATGTCCAGTTAAATTTCAATGAACATATATTAATAGGGTTAACATATTAACACAACATGGTACAATAAAGCTGAAGGAGAAGCACTGATGGCATTAAGTGGCTATCGCTGGAGGTAGTAATCAGATGGGTTAGAAAATCTGTTTTTGTGTGGTCACAATATCAGCCTCCTGCAATATTTACAGAGTGGGAAGGACACTTGTGGAAGCCCTGGCACTTTCTTAAAAATAGCCTGGATACTCCATAGGATTATAGTATCATAGGAAGTTACTAGGCTAATGGCCCTAGGGCCATTAAAATCCTAGCCAAGTTCTGCCCATATTTCCATGATCAGCATGTATTGCCCATGTCCAAGAGAGACACAGGTGGAACTCCCGCGGTGAATTTACAGTTTCCCATCATATTGTCCAGATTGAGTTTGAAGAGGGTCAATGAGGTGCTGTGTTTGACATGAAGTGGGAGTCTGTTTCAAAGGTGTGGCAACCTCTGGGAGATAAAACTGTCCATCCAGCAGGTTCTATTAATGTCACATACCAGGTTAAGGCCATTAGAGCGAGTAACCCTTGCATCATTTGACTTAAGGATATGCAGCATTTACAATAAAGCAGGGTCAAAGATTGCCTTATATGCAAGGCAGAGATTGCCTCTGAGTAGTCTGTATGAAACAGAATAAAGTGACATTGATTTCAGATGATCCACATAGGACAGATGCCGTAGATCTTGAATTTTCCTTGTGAGGAACCTTTGTGGTCTCTACAATTGCTGCAGGTACTTGGAAAGGTACATACCAAAAGAGGTGTTGTACTCAATTATTGGCCTGATGAGGGAAGAGTACAGGGAGATTATAAATTATTTTTTTCTGGAGTCAATGCTCTTATTTATGAGATCAGCAATATAGAATGACCTTCTCACCACTGTGGAGACATGGTGATCAAAAGTATGGTTGCTGTCAACCTGTGTGCCCAGGTCTCTCACCACTGACTGCGTACTTAGGGAGTTGTTGATGTAGTAGTTAACAGAAACATCAGTCTTACCAAAAGGGATGATAATACATTTTTTTGCATTGAGTGCAAGGTGCTGACTTTGGCACCAGTCATTTGTTTGTGTAAGACCCTCTTGCAGGATGTTGACATCATTTGGATTATTCTATGACCACTCCCAGTTTGCAGTCATCAGCAAACTTTGTCAGCCACAAAACTTTAGTTTTTTATCTCTGTCTCTTCCAATCACCCCATAAGGTTCTAGAACTGTTTATCAGAAGTTCTTGATCCCTGGCCTGCTCTTGTAAAAGGGCAATAAGATCATTTAGACCTAGGCAGTCAGCAAAATTGCAAAACTTATAATTGAGCACTCTTATAATATGAAATGTTAACACAATCCTCTAAATGTTGTACAGAAATCCACTAACCCATTGCCATATATTATTAAGCAATGGACTCCAGAAGACAGAGCAGGAAAGGTTGCAGACATTCAAGTGCTGATCACCTACAGATTACCACCTCTCATTTCCTTTTGGAGGTAGACAACAGTGTTCAGTCATTCACCTGGTAAACTTGCAACTGACCTTCTCCATTGCACTGGAGATGTAGAAAAAAGTCATAGAGGTTATGTTCCCCTAAAGCTTTAACTTTGTTAACATTTGATTTTCATTCTGTCTCACTACCATATTCTAAACTAAATTCTGGAATAAGTTGTTTACAACTGACAGTTTTAGTCTGACATATTACCATTAACACTTACTTTTTGCTGACTAATTAAATTCTGACAGCTGTAATACAAAATATTGTAATATATGTATCAGTTATTGGTCTTACTCTAATGTTTAATTTTGTCATGTTTCCCCAAATCCATTTTAAAATGATTGTGGCTGGAGTCAGTGACTGTATGAAATTGCTTACCAATAATTAGTAACAGAGACTAAAACCACATCAGGCCAGGGCAAAAGTCAAAGCAAATTGTCTACAGCGTGAAGTAGGAAGAGAGATGGATGATAACTCAGGTTATCATCAAAACAGGTCCCATGACTTTTGTCAACTTGTATGGCTGAAATGAGGACAACAGTAAATCTTATTTCATTTATTCACGATGCAAGAAGTATGCATACACTATTTAATTTGTTGTTAGTTAGAGGGGATTTCAATGCAGTACTAGACCTACAGACTACAAAGAAAACAAGGATTACCCAGTGTAACAAGAGACTTTTTAATTGAAGACATAGGCTTAATTTATATACGGAGAGCTTTATATCCAAATAATCTATCTTATACATGCTACAAGGCCTCCAGTGTTGTAGCACATCAACTTGGCTTTTGATTAGTGAGTAAAAAACTTTTTGTAATGTATACATGAGGTGCACTTGATGACTGATGCTCTACTGGACAATGGCACGATAAGTCTAATGATTTTAAGCAGTAAACATTTGATCTAATTCTTTCATAAGCTCATTGTTAATTACTAGGTTAACTGCCCCTTGGACTATTTTAAATCTAGTCAATTTAATTTTCAATGGTGAGAATCAAATTTTATACATTTTGTTTCTGAGGCAGACACCATAACCATCATACAAACCTTTAATTGCTTTCAAAGCTTAAAGACAAAGTTAGTAAAATCAGATATGCAATTATGCAGTAAGGAAAAGATTAAATGGATTTACAATTTTTTTATTTATTTATGGATTAATAGACTTACTGCACATTAGCAAGTCAAATGACACCAGAAATAATCTAGGGATCTAAGCCTTTTATGCAACATCAACAGAATGGTTTGACGGGACAGGCATATTTTGTAGAGTTTACCACTCGTGTAAAATAGACTCCCCATCCATTCAAAACAGATCCATATCTGTCCATTTTCAAATGCAACTTATGGATGGGAAACAGATAATTTACTCCAAGACTACCCATGTGCTACTAAAGGACTGAGGAAGCTCCTAAATGCTTTATCCCATGTATGGGTCCCCTCAAATTATCTATAATATATCTGACCCCAGATATTCTCATTAAGGGTAATATATAATTATTGACTGTGGATTGGTAAGGCCAATCTATAGCCAAATGGGATAGGTTATTTCATGCACAAAAAGGGAAATTGGCTAGGCATAAAATTGTCCGAAAGGGCAACTAGCCTAGTACTTACCTATGGTCAACCCATACATGCAACAAATGGGCTTATAAAATCAAAACACAGGAAGAAAATATACAGCAGACTGGTAAAGGTTAAACAACCAGAATAAATTAAAATATATATTAAAAAAGGGTTACAGGCATAAAACCCCTTCAAGGAGAATAACTTTGTAAGTCTAACATATAAAATGATCCTTGGCAGGTCTACAAATCATTTGTGATCACCTCAAATAACTATGAGCACAGAGGAATGATGAGACTAGCGCACGCACACACACACACACACACACACACACACACACACACACACACACACACACACACACACACACACACACACACACACACACACACATCCAAATGGCCCTTCAAATGAATAATTTACTAGACACTAATATGAAACCATGAATCAATGATATCAAAGACAGTTTACACACCTGGAATAAACTTTTCTTCCGTTTCTTACTAAAATTCTACTTTCTACATCTGAAAATATTCAATTGACCCAAAATTTGTTTTAACTTCAGACAAATACCTTATACAGTCTTATCACACTATATAAATAAATTCCAAAAGATCACATCTGAATTCATATATAGCAGTAAGATTTTACACATCTGTTAAATAAAAATGTTCATACTTAAAGTGAAATGTGGGATTAGTTTACCAGACTTAATGGGTTATGACTATTGCCAATGTAGGCTAGTTCTTTTCTATATATCAATAAAAGGCAAAAAGTCACCATATAAAAGAACACAGTGCAAGGCTTTCCAACAAAAATAAGACAACACCACCAGTTTTCAGAAAGGCTGTATAAGCGCTTTTGTTTGTTTATTCCACCATAAAAATGGAACTTCTTCAGATACAAACATACACATCATTTCCTCCATTTAAATACCAACCAACAATCATGTGCCATCCTTTCTTAAAAAACAGCAATATTTCTAACTAAAAACCTTAACATTTGAAAATGGCCCCAAATGCATTTTTTAATATTCATGAAACATACAAAATGTTTTGTTCTTTTAACATTTCATGCCTACCATACAATCCCTGCAAAGAATCCTAGACATACATCATATGATAAAATTCCACAAATATTGGTAATACATACATCCTAACTAAAACATTTTATATTTTTATTACCTACCTAAAACAGTATACTTTGTAGTTAATGTTTATTATATGTATCTCCTATTTTAAACTTTATATGCATTCTTATTTTTGTTTTTATTTTAATTTTTTTATTTCTATTCTTTAAATTTAAATTTCAATTTCAATTTCAATCCAAATTTAAATTTCTTTTGCCCTTAAATTCAGAAGACTACTAATTGAAATTATATCATTCAGGCCCGGCAGGTTACTTGCATTTAGCAACACCTGCCAGAACATTTCTCTATATTCAAGAAAATTCGACCAATTTCCACCTCTCTCTTGCCTTCTAACCATTTCCAATGCACAAAAACAAATTTTAGGTTATTAGTGAATTTAAGGGGTTAAAGATATACAATTACACCGATGAAATGTTGAATGCACATCATGGTAAGTTACTTTCAAAGGGGTTTACATTTGTACCCAGAGGGCAAAATCATGGGGTGGATACAATCCTGGATTTGAAATTATTTGCCAGAACTGTTAATTTTAATTTATTATTAGAAAAGGGAGGTAGGAATGAAGTTAAAACAACCCCGTTGGTAAAAAGAAGTACTTTTAACCCCTCTTTGCTTCCCCCAGTGGCAATTTTTGAAAAATTAACAGAAATGGAAATCAGGAATTTGTTGGTTAAGCGTACTAAACAACTAGATGGCAACCTAACTAAGAAAGAGCATAATGTACTGGAGGAATTGAAGAACAACCATCAGGTGAGGATTATGAAACCGGATAAGGGGGGAGGGGTTGTGATTATGGGAAAACATGATTATACTAGTAGGATGTTAAGTTATTTGAATAACAGTACAGTGGAGCCTCCCTAAATGAAATAAATATTTTTAACAGTGGGCTGGATATGTTACTGGAAGAATTGTTCTAGGAATATAGCTTTAGTGAAGAGGAAATTACGTTTTTGAAGGTAAAGTACCCTAAGGTTCCCTCCTTTTTCGGGATTCCAAAGATTCATAAATCTTTGGAAGACCTCCCGATGAGACCAATAGTTGCGGGGAGAAGAAGTAAAATGGAATATTTGGCTAAAATGGTAGATTTTCACTTAAACATTTTTTTGAAGACAAGGAGCATGTGCTTAAGGACTCTAGGCATCTTCTAAAAAGTTTGGCAACAAGTGAGTATAGAGAGCAGGTGCTGTTTATCAGTATTGATGTGAAGGATTTATATATGAGTATCCCACATGAGGAAGGGGTGGAAATGTTTCAAAATGCACTTAGAGAGGGTACCAGGTTTTCCAGTGATACAATTTATGTGCTGACCATATTGATGGAGTTAGTATTAAAAAATAACTTTGTATGGTTTCAGGGAGAGTATTATAAACAAACCCAAGGTGTAGCAATGGGTGCTATTGTAGCACCAGTGTTTGCAAATATGGTACTTTGGTACTGGGAGAGTATGTTTGTGCTAAATTCTAGGTTCAAGAAGCACCTATATAGATACTACAGGTTCCTAGATAATATCCTACTGCTCTGGGAAGGTACGGAAATTGAGGTGGTGGAATTTATGGAATATATAAATGCCACAACAAGTTTTTTAAATTTACATACTCAATGGGAAAAGAGGAGGTTAACTACCAAGATGCACACTTGTATAAAAATGCTTTGGGAGGATGCCTTGAGTCGAAAATATTTAGAAAGCCAACTTTTTCAAACAGCTTTTTGCACTTTCAGAGTGAACACCCATTTTGGCAGAAGAGAAATCTGGTAAAAGGGCAGATGATTAGGATTTCTAGATAAACTAAGGAGTACAACAAATTTGAGGAGGAACTGGGAATTTTGAAGGATTTGTTAGTGGATAGAAGGTACGCAGAGTACCTTCTGAATGGACAGGAAGAATATGTAATCAGCAGAAGGGATGGTTGGTATCCCCCATTGTTAAAAAATCTCTGGGGTGCAGATGAGGAAGGAAAATGAATCCAAGATAAACTCACTTTGTTGTGTTATGACATATGACTTATTCAGTAGAGATCTGGAGAATAATGGAAAAAAAAAACTGATATGGGATGTTTGGAGCCTTTGGCTTGATGGATAAGGTGGACCCTAACCCTAAAATTGTGTATAGAAAAGGTAATAACTTAAAATCATTATTTGAGAGGAACCAGGAGAAGGATGGAAGGATGTGTTTAAGATGGATGAGTAAATGTGGAAATTGTAGGGAAGGTAGGTTTATGTATGACACTACCAACATTGTTATTACAGGCTACCAAAGGGTTATTGGTGTTAAAGGGTTGCACAACTGCCAGACAAAGGGAGTTGTTTATGTGGCTTTATGTCAGACATGTAATGCCTACTATGTAGGAAAAATGGAAAAAGAATTAAGAAAACTGATGTATCAGCACAATTATGCCATTAGGAGGCAGGATGGGACCAATGTACTTTACAGGCACAGTGTCATGTGCAAAGATTTTAAAACATTTTGTTTTTGTGTGTTGAAAAGTGTTGAAGGCAGGAGAGAGGTGGAAATTGATCATATTTTGTTGAATATAGGGAAATGTTCTGGCAGGTGTTGCTAAATGCAAGTAACCTGCTGGGCCTCAGTGATAGAATTTCAATTAGTAGTCTTCTGAATTTAAGTGCAGAAGAAATTTAAATTTGGATTTAAATTTCAATTTAAAGAATAGAAATAAAAATAAAATTAAAATAAAAACAAAAATAAGAACGCATTTAAAGTTTAAAATAGGAGATACATATAATAAACATTAAATACGAAGTACACTGTTTTAGGTAGGTAATAAAATAGAAAAGATTTTAGTTAGGATGCATGTATTACAAATATTTGTGGAATTTTATCATAAGGTGTATGTGTAGGATTCTTAGCAGGGATTGTATGGTAGGCATGAAATGTTAAAAGAACAAAACATTTTGTATGTTTCATGAATATTAAAAAATGCATTTGGGGCCATTTTCAAATGTTAAGGTTTTTAGTTAGAAATATTGCTGTTTTTTAAGAAAGGATGGCACATGATTGTTGGTTGGTATTTAAATGGAGGAAATAATGTATATGTTTGTATCTGAAGAAGTTCCATTTTTATGGTGGAATAAAGGAACAAAAGCACTTATATAGCCTTTCTGAAAACTGGTGGTGTTGCTTTATTTTACTTGGAAAGCCTTGCACTGTGTTCTCTTTTCTATATTGATAATAGTAAACCTCTTTGGTCAATGCCTGAAATTCTAATACTGTCCCTTGCAAATAGTATGACAACCAACATGTCTTCAAAGAGAGCATGGGATGTGGTTCATGTGGACTTATGGCTTGAGAAGAGAACATGGAAGGATAAATCACTTAAATTGTTCCTTATAGTTATCTTATATATGGTATTGATATAAGAAAATAACACGGTGGGACACATTGATCAATTTTTGGATTGTGTTCAACAAGGAGTTCTGGGATCCAATCATAAATCAAATGCATTCACTTAGAGTTTTGCACATCAGGTACCATTATCTAATATTGTGATCATGACCATAACTGCAACTTATATCAGGCATATCTGTAAGAATACCTGAACTATAGCACAGGATTTGGATCATGAAAAATATAAACTTAAATGTAAGAGAGAAAAATATGATAGCACCTTCAAGTGTCAAGATTTGATATATGTCCTTCGCTTGTTCTAATGACTTGCAGTTGCTGCTAGTTGAGATATGAGTTAAGAGGACCCATTTGCTGGGGAATAATTTAACATCCTAAGAATGGCAAAAATGCTAAAATTGAATCTATGATATAAGATGGCCTACTTTACTCAGATACATATCTTCTAAACTGACCAACTTTTAGCATATTATGACTATACAAGATGTTCAAATGTGTGTAGTTGGCCAGTATACATCATTTTGGCACTGCACTCAGGATAAGACATCTCAACTCCATTTAGTTAGTTCTTGTTAAGCTGTAAGTAAACTTTGGATGCTTACTATAGAGAGTGCTATAGGGATGGTTAAACATGTTTTCCTATCAGTGCAAATATGGAGTTTTGCTTTGTAGGGATTTAATTAAATAAAGTATAACTGAATATATTTTAATTATGAACATTATTTTATTTTATTTTCATCAGCAGAAATATTTTCCTCAACCGTGGATTTGAGAATTGCATGTTTTCAGATACACATTGTAACTTTGGTCTTGTAATCGGTTCTAAATATCTTCATGGAATGTTTATTCAGTGTTACCAATATAGCTCAGCAGCAATGATTTGTTTATTTACCAATAATATCACAGTATAAGCTTATATATATATATATAGATATATAGCTATATATATATATATTTATATATATATATATATATATATATATATATAGAGAGAGAGAGAGAGAGAGAAAGATACAGATATATAGTGTATATATATATATATATATATATATATATATATATATATATAGATATAGATGTACAGATAGATATATAGTTCTAGAAATCCATTAAATAAATAGCAGATGAAATAATAGACAAGATGCATGATACTTCTACATTTATTAACTCTTATGTAGATGAATAGAAATATTTAATAGACTCTAGCGTAATCTAGTGAACCCCGGCATCATATATAGACTATACTATACCACCAGCACAGTTGCATTATAGACCAGATATTCCAAACAGTAACTGAAATGTTTTTACATCATTCATTTTTTCAAAAGACACAAAGTATAAAAATCAAATTTTGACAAACAGCAAGTTTGAATCAACTCCAGCTACACAAGACACTTTTTAAACTGGAAGCTTCCTGATTTTCAATCTACTGACCTACATTTTTAATGCATCTGTTACACTGAGACTAGTATCATTGCATTATAAATATCATTACATAATGCCTTTGCGCATTGTACTATCTCTTACCATTCCTCCCGACTAAAGGCCCATAACTAATCTATGTCCCATTGCAAAGATGTTTGAGAAAATTATCTAGCCTCAAATTTCCAACTACATATTAAAATATGGTCCTTTAAGAGATTCATAGCATTATTTCTGTAACAGATGCACCATAATCTCAGTAAGCCATATGTTTACAGATTGCATTTCATGATAACATGAATATTTGACTACATCCTGCATCTTTGTACTAGGAGGATAAAGCCTTCACAATGGCCTAGTAAACCTTAGTCCACTTAATGTCTCAAAATTCTCATTGGTCTGACAAGGAGAGGATAGGAATGCTTATCCAGGTGAAAGGGGCAGCCAAGGACTGCCCAATGACAGAAATCATGAAAGTGATGGTTGTGAAGACTGCCAGCCTAGTTAGGTAGAATGTTGTAAATAATTCTATGCCCTTGTAAATATTAATATGATCCACAGGCTTCTTTGACAAATGGCAGAACACTGTGTTATGTTCTGAGCTTCAAAAATGTAACCACAGTGCAGCCTGCTGGAAGAAAGCTGATAAGTAAAGAATTTTACGACTGTGTGTAATCTGAAGCTAGGAGACAGGATGTCTGCAGCTAGAGATTCTTTCTGTTGCCATAAGACATAGATAATTACTAGGTTTCACATGTAAAGTGTCTTTTATTGCTTTGGCTTCCTGGCAAAAATCAAAATGAAATGTTAAAACTTTGAGTTCTGTGAGCCTGGGAAACTTCAGCAGAGGTGACAAGAATGATGTAATCTGAAATGACTCGGCAGTAATGTGTATTATCAATTTAAGACTATCTCTCAGAGAGAGAGATAGCATTTTATATTTTGTTCTGAGGCTGACAACAACTCACCAGCACTTGCTTTACTCTGTAAGTAAGACTCAGATCTTAGAATTTCTCTTAGAGAGAGAAAGGAATATAGCCAGATTAGTCTAGCTGTTTTCTATATTTATGGAAGACTGTCCTACAATGTTGTTTTAAAGTATTTCCTGTGATTTCTGAACTCTTATCTCGTCACTGTTTTGAATCACTGAATATTGTCTTGTGTTTTTATTATTTATTATTAAATATTTTTAAACCTTTTAACTGAGGCTATTTTATGTAGAGATAATTTATGCTCATAGCGTACTTGCATGTATTTGGTGATACTATATAAGCCACTCCAATAGCTTTACTCTTTGTTACACTTACTATTTGGATAATAATAGCATTACACAGTAGAATTGGACACCCTTTGGTAAGGGTCTTTAGAGTAGCTGATAAGAGCAGTTGGTGGCAGTGATTACTACCTTATAGCCTGGGCAGAAGGGGGCATAGCTAGTGAACCTGTGCCAGCCTTCACAGGAGTGTCTGTGTGTTTGTATATAAATAAAATCTCAAAGTATGTTTGTCAGCTACTTGGGCAGGGAAATGAAGCACTGGTTGGACAGAGAGCGTACTGGAGGTTTTGGCTTGACTACTCGGCTGAGATCTGAACCCTATAGCTGTGCTAGTGGGGAGTCTTATTAGGGATCTGGAGAGAAAGGGAGATTGACTGTGATCTCTGAGTGCTCATAAGGGAAATTGTACTTTACTGTGTGTGTACTTGTTATGCTCCCAATGTGGAAGCCCCTCACTGGGGTTAGTGGTGAGGATTGAGGCTCCTTGATTACTGGGCCAGTGCACAGGCATCACATCTTAATTGTTTGGCAGTGGTGTGATATCCACATCACATAGTTATTGTTTGATGGTGGTGAGTTAGGCAATTCACATATTAATTGGCTTGTAATGGTGTGGATAGTGAATTCCTGTAGCCTGTGTACAGTGATCAGTGAAGGTGTTTTTGTACTCTAAAACAGCCATGCAGTGAACATTCAAAATTCAGATCACAACAGTTTTATTTCTTTTGTTAGCTTAGTCAGGGAGAGCAGGCAAGCATGTCAGCAGAGGAGTATGGCAAGCTGGCAAGGAGCCAATTGTCAGAGATGTGCCAGGCCAAAGGACTGGTACATGGAAACCTGACTAAGGCAGACATGATTGCAGCTTTGGTCACAGCTGCTTCTGAGAATAGCAACCAGGAAGATAATCAGACCGTAGAGATGTACAACACTCAGAGAATGGACAGCTCAACCATTCTGCAGAGGACTTAAAAATCCATCTGGAGCTAAAGAGACTTGAGTTGAAAACCAAGTGTTTGGAAATAGAAGCAGCAGAGAGGCTGAAGCATTAGAGATCAAGGAAAATGACAAACTGTAAAGCTGAGGAGAAGGAGAGGCAGAGGCAACACGAAAAGGAGATGCTGACTCTTCACAAGAGTCATGGAGGTAATGACAAAGGAAGTAACTGGACCCCAGAAGCACAAAAGATCAGTAAATTTCTTCCACAATTTACAGAGGGGAATAATTTTGATAGTTTCATTCATATGTTTCAGAGTATATAAACAGTATGATGTTGACCAAAGGCTCTGGGTATGGTTCCTGACCCCCTTACTCCATGGTAAAGCTGTAACTATTTTGTCCAACTTTCTGACAATGAGTTTTTAAATTATAATGTTGTAAAGAATTGTTTCCTACAATTTTTTTATACTAATACCTGAAGCTTATAGGAAAATGTTTCATGAGCATAGAAGCAAGCCAGATGAAAATGTGTGTGAATATGTTGCTGAACTGAGCACTTATTTTCATAGGTGGGTCAGTGGATGTCAGGTCACCACTTTTGAAGGGCTGGCAGACCTTTTGGTGAGTGAACAAGCCCTTAGCACTTTGCTTGAGGACATGAGGATCTGCTTAGCTGATAGACAATGTGCTACTTCAGATGAGCTGGGGAAGAAGAGAGACCTATACCTAGGAAGCAGGGCATCCCTGCACAGGACAGGGACACACAGTGTTGCTCATAGGTCTAAGGAAACCCATGGTGGGCAGCCCAGCAAGCCCCAACAGAATCTGCCAGTAGCAGGGGAAGCCACTTGTCCAGGTCCATGTCCAGGACCTATGGTTAAATGTTTTGAAAGCAACCAGTGGGGCCATGTAGTATATAGATGTCCACGGAGGCAAGGTGGGGAACAAAAGCTAGGGAGCCAGTAAGTGGGAATGACAAAATGCCAATAGTAGGTTGTCTTGAGACAACAAGGGCACCAAACTACCACAAGAGGTTATATCCTAGCATAGTGAATGGCAAAGAGGCCATTGCTAAGAGGGACACAGCCTCTGACATAACCATTGTGATGCCTGCAATAGTTACAGAGGAGCACTACTTGCCTGGGCAGTCTACTCCAGTGAGAGCTTTAGGAAGGACACCATTCCAAATAACTTTGGCTAGGGTTCACCTTGACTGAAAGGATGGAAAAGGAAGCCAGCCAGTAGGTGTGTTTGAGGATATCCCTGCATATGTCCTGACAGAGAATGATTCTGATAATGCAGTACCATGTGCGCATGCAGTTACATGCAGTCATGCTTGGAGACAAGCATGTGAGTCTGATAGCCTGGGGGAGACCCAGACAGACCACACACTTGCAGCCATGACTGGTGAGGTGGCTACTTTAGGGAGGGGTCTACCCTGTAGCAGTGAAGCACTGAAGGTGAGCCACAGCTGCTTGTAGGTACTGATGTTCCCTTGGACCTAGTGACTGTAAGGGCAAAGGTGAGTAGTAGTACCCAGGCTGACAGTGAGGCACTGCTCTCAGAGGATGCCAGACTTCCAGTGGAAGGGGAGCTGGGAAAGGTTACAAAGAGAGAGTTGAGACAGACTCACCTCTCAGACCCTACATTACAAGGCCTGAGGCAGGTAGCTAGTGAGGCACCTAATTCTCAAGGGAAAGGGGAATTGTATACTGGGGCAAAGGTTTACTGTATAGTGAGTGGATCACTGAGAGAGGGCTAGAGGGTTAGAGAATACAGCAGTTGGTAGTGCCTAGAGACTACCATCTGGCACTGCTAGCCATAGCCCATGATATTCCCTTTGCAGGTCATATGGGCATAAAACATACACAGAGACATATTATGCAGAACTTCTATTGGCCTGGAATTTCCAGGGATGTAACAGGGTACTGCAGAACATGTGAGCAGTGCGAAAAGTTAAGCAAGACAAGAGAAAAGGTGAAAGCAAATTTGATGCCTTTGCCTGTAATTGAGGAGCCATTTCAGAGGTAGCTATGGATATTGTGGGGCCTCTGAGTACCCCAATTTCCAAAGGGAAAAAGTATATCCTAGTGGTAGTAGATTATGCTACAAGATACTCTGAGTCAGTGGCTTTGTCTTCCATTGAGGCAGAAAAGGTGGCAAATATTTTATTAGAGATTTTCTGCAGGTTAGGTTTCCCAAAAGAAATACTGACTGACAGAGGTGCCAATTTCATGTCAGACCTGCTGTCCTGTCTGTGGAAGTACTGTAGGGTGAAACACCTAAATTCCACTCCCTACCATACCCAGAATAATGATCTTGTTGAGAGGTTAAACTCTAGACTCAAGTCCATGCTATGGGCATTTGCAGACCAGTTTAAGAGGGAGTGGGACAAATATTTGCCCAATCTGTTGTTTGCTTACAGAGAGGTTCCCCATGAGGTTTTACATCCTTTGAGTTGCTGTATGGGCATAGGGTGAGAAGCCCTCTAGACTTAATTCCTGATGACTGGGAGAGTGAGTGTGAATTTCACCAAGAGTCTATTTTGGCATATTTTTCTAAAGCTCAGGACAAGGCTCAGGGAATTCATGGGTTTGGCCCTGAAGAACCTAGCAGAAACACAACAGCAGAAAATGGTCTGGTATGACAGGAATGCTCGAGCTAGAGAGTATGCTGTAGAGCATCAGGTAATGGTTCTCATTCCTGTCAGAAACAACAAACTGCAGACAACCTGGGAGGGACCCTACAAGGTGGTAAGGAAGGTCAGTGATGTTAAATACATGGTGGAAAACTGCTAGGGAGGAGGCAGGAGCTCAAAGTGTACCATGTTAACATGATGAAACCTTACCATGATAGGGAGGCCCTTGTGTTGAGTATTTGCAGTGGATTGCAGAAGGAGTCTGAGGGAGATCTGGTGACTGATCTCAGTGAGGCTCAGACTGACACTACAATGGAATGCGGTAGCAATGTCCCAGCAGCTATCTCCTACCCAGGTTCAAGAAATCAGAGCCATTTTACAGGGGTTTGGGGATGTTCACTGGGAAACCAGGGTGCACCCACCTGGTTCAGCACCAGGTGGATACAGGACCCTGAAGGTCTATTAGACAGACCCGTTATAGGGTGCCTGAGAGAGTCAAACAGACACTGAGGAAGGAGATACAGGAAATGTTGGAACTAAGGGTAATTCAAGAGTCCAATAGTCCCTGGGCCTCCTCAATGGTGCTGGTACCAAAGATGGATGGCAGCACCAGGTTGTGTGTGGACTATAGGAAATTAAATAATCACACAGAGTCAGATGCTTACTCCATGCCTAGGACAGATGAAGCCCAAGAGCATCTGGGTGAGGCTTAGTATCTTCCCAGCATTAATCTTACCAAGGGTTACTGGCAGGTGCCCTTGACTCCCAGTGCTAGAGAGAGGTCAACCTTTGTGACTCCTTTTGGCTTGTATGAGTTCACAAAAATGCCCTTTGGGATGAAAAATGCACCACCGACTTTCCAGAGGGTGGTAAATAATATCCTAGCAGGAGCAGGGTATTTTGCCCTTGTTTACCTAGATGATATTGCTATCTACAGCCATTCCTGGCAAGAGCATCTTCAGCATATCAGGGAGGTGCTGGGCAGACTAGAGAGGGCAGGGTTGCCCATTAAACCCAGCAAATGTCAGGTGGGTATGGCAGAGGTCTCCTACCTGGGACATATAGTGGGGAGTGGTGAGATCAGGCCAGAACCTGCCAATGTGTAAGCCATACAGGCATGGTCTGCACCTGTAACCAAAAAGCAGCTGAGGGCATTCTTAGGGACAGCAGGGTACTACAGAAAGTTTGCCCCCAGTTATAGTACCATATATGCTCCCCACACAGACCTGACAAAGAAAAACAGGCCAGATAAGGTAATGTGGACCATAGCATGTCAGCAGGCATTCCAGAGCTTAAATAAGCTTTGGGAGGATCCCCTGTGTTAGCCAGTCCAGATTACAGCAAATAATTTGTTGAGCAGGTGGATGCTTTGAACCATGGGGTGAGGACTGTACTTAGCCAGATTTCTTCAGAAGGAGAAGAACACCCAGTGGTTTATCTCAGTCACAGGCTCCAACCCAGGGAGGAATGCTATGCACCTGTAGAAACGGAATGTCTAGCCATAGTGTGGGCATTGCAGAAACGTCAGCCTTATCTGTATGGAAGGAAATTCACTGTAGTTACAGATCAGAAACCCCTAACATGGTTACATTGAGCCAGCCAGTGAAATGTCAAGTTGCTAAGGTGGAGCCTAGGGTTGCAAGCATATATGTCAGTGCAGTACTGCAGTGGGATTAGCAATGCCAATGCAGATGGGCTCTCAAGACAGGAAATGGGGTAAGGTATACCCAGATAGACCTAACCCTCTCAAGCAATGTTTCTCAAGGGTCACTTGAAAAACTAGCTTGAGGTCTCGGGGGGGGGGGGATTTTGATGGCTGCCAGCCTAGCTAGATAGAATTTTGTAAATAATTGTATGTCCTTGTAAATATTAATATGATCCACAGGCTTCTTTGACAAATGTAAGAAAAATGTGTTATGTTCTGAGCTTCATAAATTTAACCACAGTGCACACTGCTGGAAGAAAGCTGATAAGTAAAGGATTTTATGACTGTGTGTGATCTCAAGCTAGGAGACAGGATATCTGCAGCTAGAAATTGTTTCTATTGTCTTAAGACAGAGATAAATACTAGGTTTCACAT
>NC_056744.1:559611085-559623585 GCF_019279795.1 Protopterus annectens | reverse complement strand
ACACCAGTACTATTACAGTTATATTTACCACAAATGTGTAAAAAATATCCATTCAAACAAAAAAGTTCTCCAGTATTAATGTGTGTACAATAGCTACATAACCCGCACCTAGACATCTGCCAAAGCTTTTGTTCATCAGCTTCATGTTTCAACGGTCTTTCCAACAAACGTTTTAAATTATTCCTCTTCCTATAGACAATCAGGGGTTTTTGACTAATTTTTTATCTAAAATTACTATCTTCCATCAAGATAGACCAATTCTTATATAAAATATCTTGTATTGCATATGAGTCCACAGTAAACGTAGTAATATAGGATAATCTAAAATTCCTTTCCCCAAAAATTTCAGAATTCACTACAGTATGCACTGAGGTCATAATATTGCTGTCATTCATATTTTTGACACTCAAAATAGGACCATAAAAACCAGAAGAACATTTATTAGTAACTTCCAACTTGATGTCACCCACAAGTCCACAGGATAATCCCTCCTAATAAACATTTCTTCCAACAATGAACATTCATTCAAAAAATCTTCAAAGGTAGATGTCATACAGGCAACTCTAACAAATTGCTCCTTTACCACAGCTTTTTTATGGGTCCTAGGGTGACAGCTAGAAAAATGGAGAAAGGAATTAGAATAAGTTGGTTTCCTATATATACTGGACACATATCTACTATTTGCCCAATCTTTCGTTAATTGGACATCTAAGTAATTAATAACTTCAAAATCCACAAAATGAGTGAATTCCAGAAACGTAGTGGATGAATTAATAAAATCCATGAATTCATTAAATCCAGTCATATCCCCCTTCCAAATAACAAACAATCATCAAGGTATCTAACATACAAAACACAATATTCAAATAAGGGGTGATTAAACACATATCGGCGTTCCCATTCACACATTATAATATTCCCATACAAAGGCCCACAAGCTGCCCCCATGACTACCCTACTGTTCTGCAAAAATAGTTGCTCATCAAGTATAATGTAATTATTCCTGAGAACAAGTTCCAACAATTCAAAACCTATGAACCTATAAGAAATATCATATGGCTAGGCTTGCATAGGCCTTAGGGCTATTAGCCTAGTACCAATCTATGAACCAACCTATGAACTTATGAACATATAAATTTACATGATCTTGTACTAGCCCTTTCTGAACCAAGTAGTCCTGGAACCAATCCAACTCTACATCATGTGGAATACAGGAAAACAAGTCTTTAACATCTATCGTAATGAAAAAATAGTTAGGATCAAAAAATATTTTATCACATTTTACCAAAAAATCCCAATAATCAATACATAGATGTTCTTCTTGTTTTAAAAGACTTTTCAATTTTTTATCTAAAAATGCAGATATAGCAGGTGTAATGAAATTATGAGCATCAACAATGGGGTGCATGGGGGGATTATTTAAGTCTTTATGCAATTTTGGCAGGCCGAAAATGGTAAGAATAACTGGAAATTGAACCTTTAAAAAATTAAATTCATCCAATGTAATACGCTGCTCTAATAACATGTCACTGAGTTGAGTTGAAATTCTGGCATAGGCTACATTTAACTCATTCCTAGATACTTGTCTACAACTATCACTAAAAAGAATTGTATACATTCTCTCAATATAATCACGATAATCCATAATTACAGCACCATCACCATTGTCCAGCTGAATAACCCTCACTGGTAGTTGTCTAACATGATTAATCAAATCATATTCTTCACTATTCCAATAGGACACCTTCCTATCTCTCTCTTGTAAGAGAAATCTCAAATAAAATTCACACATCTTTTCAAAAAATACCAGCGTAGAATGTAGGGGGATGGGGTTGCAAACACTAGAGACCCAGAAAGGCCCCTTATCAACAGATTCACAGCTTTGGATGATCTTATAAGGGATCTCAGCTTCTTACTGAAGCTGACCAGGGAGCTCCTCCACTCATGAGATTTTACTCTCTTTTGCAACAGTTTCTTCCTTCTGTTTTAGAGTTTGTTTATGGCAGGAGACCACCAGATTGGCTTCCTTTTTTTTGGAGGATAGTGTCTTGGTTCTGTTTGGGATAGCACAATGCATGCACTCGTGTAAGTGCTTATAGAGTGCATTTGCGTAGAATTTAGCAGTCATAATTGTATTGTCCATCTGCATGGGTGTCATGAAGTTCACCACTTCTGTCTTAAGAAGCATGAAGTTGGCTTTGGAGAAAATTTTTACCATGGTTTCCTTAATGGTGAGTGGGGGCAGGATGCGGATATCTATGGTGATTAGCTTATGGTTGGATCTGACCAATGAGGAGTTGACTTCAGGTATGGAACACTGGTCACTCATGTTGGTAATGACTAGGTCTAGGATATTGTTGCCCCTGGTAGGGGTGTGGATAATTTGATCCAGGGCATTTGAGTTTATGAATTCCAGAAAGCGTTGAATGAAGGAGTTGGTACATGAGTAGTTTTCCCAGTTAATGGTTGGGTAGTTGAAATCGCCCATTATTAGGGTGTTTGGCTGAACCCTAATATTTTCCAGTATATCAAGAAAAGAGGAGTGGGAACTCTGGGGCATGGTGGGGATCTGTAGCAAGCTACAATTTGGATTGCAGTTTTGCCCAGAGTTAGTTGCACTTAGGTTCATAGGTTCATAGGTAAGTACTAGGCTATCTGCCCGAGGGCATCTGTAAGCCTAGCCAGAATGTGTTGGCTTTCACCGCTCCCTTAGATTAGTTCCCTGTGCCTCTGTCCAGCAGAGCCATTAGTTCCCTGTGCCTCTGTCCAGCAGAGCCACTGCAGTGATCCTTAGGATAAATTTTCTGTTTCCCATCCACTTGTCAAGGTTTCTCTTGAAGAGTGTTAGTGAGGGACTCTGCCTAATGTAGGTTGGAATCTTGTTCCAAAGCATGGGGAGTCTCTGGGACAGAAATCTATCCCTTCAGCATGTCCTATTTATCGTTGTGGTGAGGTTTAGATCCCTAGTGCATGTGGCTCTCGGGGATTTGTTTTTTTTAGGTGAAGCATGTCCATCAATTCTGGGTTGGACATGGCCTTTTATGTCAGGCAGAGATCACGTCTGAATAGGCGGTATGCAACCGAGTATAGCTGGAGTTTCTTCAGTCAGGCTGCATAGGGCATCTGTTTGAGGTCAGTAATTGTCTTGGTGAGGTACCTCTGGGGTCTTTCCAGCTGTTGCAGGTGTCTTGTAAGGTACATCCCAAATATGGCGTTGTACTCTATGATGGGTCTGATGAGTGAGGAGTAAAGGGGCACAATAACCTCTTTTGTTCTAGATGTGAACCCTTTTGTGATTAGGTGGGCCACGTAGAAGGATTTTCTAAGCACCTTGGCAATATGATTATCAAAGAAGAGATTACTATCTACTTGGGTCCCCAGATCTCTTATTACATTTTCTGTATTTAGGGGACTACCACGTATGTGGTAGTTCACGGGTACTTTGTTTTTTTCCAAAGGGGGATGACTAGACACTTTTTGGCATTTAGTCTGAGGCCATGATTTTGACACCAGGTATCTGTCTCAGTGAGACCCTTCTAGAGGATGTCTGTATCAGCCGGAGAGTCAATTATTGCCCCCAGTTTGCCATCATCTACAAACTTGGTCAGCCATAGTCCTCATGTGCTTACCTGTACCTCTGAGAAGTATATACCGAACAGGAGGGGTCCCAGGACTGAGCCCTGGGGGACACCACTTGTAACGGGTTTTCCTGCAACTCTCACCATGTGGGTTCTATCCATGAGCCAATTGGCAACCCATCTCATGATGTAGGGGTTTATGTTCAGGCTGGTGAGCTTATCAATAATACCAGAATGGGGAATGGTGTCAAAAGCCTTTGTGAGGTCTAGGTAGGCTGTGTGGACCTCCTTTCTCTCACCTACAGCCTTGGTAACTGTCTCAAAGAAGTACACCAGGTTTAGGAGGCATGATCTGCCCTTAACAAAGCCAAACTGGGTAGGTCTAATGTTTGAGGGTGCCCAATGTCTCTGTTAATGAGTTCCATGATGATGCCCTGCTAGACAGGGGTCCAGGGAAGTAAATAGTGTGGGAAGAAATAGCCAGGGAATTGTTATGGCTAGGCTTGTATAGGCCCTAGGGCTGATAGCCTAGTACCAGCCTATGAACCTATGAACCTATGCGCTCCATAGCCTTGCAGACCAGACTAGTCAGGCTTATAGGGTGATAGTTCCCGGGGTCCATTGTGGCTCCACCTTTGTGGAGTGGGATAACTGTTGCTGTGCACCACTCTGTAGGTATATAGCCTGTAGAGAGGCTGAGTTTGAAGAGTGTGTTTAGGTGATGGGTTAGTTCATTTTGGAGTTCATGTAAGACACAGCCTGGGACACTGTCTGTTCCCATTGAAGCTGTGATTTTGGATTTGGATAGGGCTGTTTTAATCTGTGTGTCAGTCATTGCCTGGGTTCTACATTCTTTTGGTATGGCCCTTTATGGGGTGAGAGAGGGGTGAAGTTTGCACTAAACCTGTCTGCCAGAATGTTGGCAATATCAGTCAGTTCAGTGTATTTTGTGCCATTCTGCACTAACTCAGAGCAGATCTGAGAGTTTTCACTTAGGTTCTTGACATAGCTAAAGAAAGCTTTGTTGTTATCTTTGGAATCCTTGGCAATTTTTCTTTCGAAACTAGCCTTAGATGATTTTATGAGGGATCGTAATTTCTTGCTGATACTGATCAGGGATGTCTTTCTTTCTTGGGATTTTACTCTTTTCTGTACTAGTTTCCTCCTTCTATTGTATAGCTTGTTTATGGCAGGGGTCCACCAAACTGGTTTCCTTTTCTTGGGGGAGTGAGTCTTGGTTTTGCTTGGGATAGCACAATCCATGCATTCTTTCAGGTGCTCATGGAGTGCCTTTGTAAGGGATTTAGCAGCTTGGACAGCATTGTCCTTTAGCATGGGGGCTGTGAACCTTTCCACCTCGGTCTTAAGTAACATGAAGTTTGCTTTTGAAAAGTTTTTCTCGGTGGTTTCCTTGATTGGCATGGGGCGGAATGCGGCTATGCAGTGTAATTAGTCTATGGTCTGATCTAACCAGTGAGGGGTTGACCTCTGGTGTAGAACAACGGTCGCCCATGTTGGTGATGACCAGGTCCAAAATGTTGTCACCTCTGGTGGGGGTGTTGACCAGTAGATCCAGGGAATTTGAGTTTATAAATTCTAGGAAGCGTTGGGCAAGTGCGTTAGTATTTGAGTAGTTCTCCCAGTTAATGTTTGCGTAATTGAAATCACCCAGTATTAGGGCATTTGGTAGGACCTTCATATTTTCCAGTGTCTCCAGAAATGCGGAATGGGGGTACTGGGTCATGGTGGGTGATCTGTAGCAAGCTACAATTTGAATGTTAGTTGCACATGGATGATCTCTGAGGCATTGTGCTGTGCCACTAACCTGAAGGTGTGGGTATCCTTGATGAATATGGATACATCCCTGCCTTTTGTGTTTCGGTCTGGGATCTGTGGCCAAAAAGTATTGTATGAGTTATAGCCTGGTAATGCTGGGGTGCTCTCTGGAACCTTAAACCAGGTTTCTGTTACTGCACAGATATCAATGTTCTCCATACTGAGGAGTGCCTTGAGTGCATGCATTTTGAGGTTTAGACTTCTGGCGTTGAGTAGCATTACCCTAACTTTTTGGTTACTTGTGCTATTTATGGTGGTGGGTTTGTCTTTTGAGCCTTGCCTAAAAAAGGCACTATGGGGGTGGCAAAAGCCTTGGCCAGTATTTAAAAGCCTAAGGATGACAGGTGGAAGCCATCTCTTGTGAAGCAACATGGCTTGTCGAGCATGTCATCCCAGGCAGACAGATACTGGATCACCTTCGAATGACACCAGAAACTTAGCCAATTGTTGAAATTGATATTTTTTTCTTTATACTGTGCCATCATTCATGGTGAGGGCAGGATGCTACTCAGGGTCAGGGTCATACCGGCCTGGGCTTTGTGATCAGAGAGCTCTTCCATGTCTCTTTTCATGTAGTCGAGGGAGGTACATCTCAGATCATTCACACCAACATGGACAATGACAGAGTCGTATTTGTACTTGTTCTGGAGTGACCTGAGTGCTTGTGTTATGTGGCAGATCCTCACACCCAATAGGCAGCTAACTGTAACCTTCTCCTTGTCCAGCCTAGTTAGTGGGACATCAGTGTGTCTAACTATAGAGTCGCCTATTGCTAGTGTGCCGGGTATGTTATTTTGCCTTAAGGGCTATGATTGCGTTGCATACTGATTATGTGAGGTATGTGTTTTATGGTTTGTGATGGGGTGTGGAGGTTGCTTGGGTGTCTGCTTTGGAGGTCTCTGTTGCTTTTGCAGATTTTCATTTAGAGCCTCCAAGTATGTTTCCGTGCATTTATGTGTGTTATTTGCCTGTGTTGGTTTAGTAAGTCTATGTGAGACTGGTGGTGTGTGGCAAGTATTTTCCTTCTCCTCTTGACTGTCAGTTATAGTCTTTGGTTGAGAGAGCTTTGCCTCCTGTCTTGCTGGATAATTGCATATCTCGCATATATTAGTGTTTGGTGGTAGGAGGAAAGGGTTGTCTGTGTACATGAGGCAGTTGTAACATTGCCACAAAATGCCCAGATTCACCAGTTGGACTGGCGACTACACCTGAAACTGCCCTTTGGACATGCCTAAATAGGTAAAGTGATCTATTTTACTGATTGGCTGGTAGAGACGAATAGAAAGCCTTGTCCTTCTGGACAGTATAGGGGGGTCAAGTGCTAGGGTTAATTAGTGCTTGCTATGAGTTTTGAGCAAGTGCTTGACTGTGAAATGAATGGTTTGAGTGCTTAAGTTGAAAGTTTGTCTAGTTCCAAGGGAAAAATTGAAGAGTAGACTTCGTGGAGCCGGGAATAGTTTAACTTTAGCTAACCGGCACTGCTGGGATGCATTATGCTGAGCAACTAGCCTGGAGATGTGGATATCCTTAATGAATATGGACGCGCCTCCGCCTTTAGTGTTTCGGTCCAGGTTAGGTGGCTGAAAGGTGTGATATGAATTATAGCCTGGTAATGCAGGGATGCTCTCTGGAGCCTTGAAACAGGTCTCTGTCACTGCACATTTGTCGATGTTCTCCATTTTAAGGAGTGCCTCGAGTGAATGCATTTTGAAGTTTAGACATCTAGCATTGATTAGCATTGCCCTCAGATTTTGCTTGCTTGTACCTGTTAAGGTGATAAATTTGTCATTTGAACCTTGCCTAAAAAAGGCACTATAGTGGTAGCAAGAGCCGTAGCCAGTATCCGGAATCCCAAGGGATACAGGTGCAGGCCATCTCTGGCAAAGCATCGTGGTCTATTGATCATGTTATCCCAGGCAGATAGATACTGGATCCCCTTAGAATGACACCAGAAGCTTAGCCAATTGTTGAAGTCAATCATTTTGTCCTTGTACTGTGATATCATTCTGGGTGATGGCAGGATGCTACTCAGGGCTAGGGTCATAGCTGCCTGGGCTACAAGATCGGAGAGCTCCTCCATGTCTCTTTTCATGTAGTCGAGGGAGGTACGTCTCAGGTCATTCACACCAACATGGACAATGACAAAGTCATATTTGCACTTGTTGTGGAGTGACCTGAGTGTGTGCATTATGTGGCAGATCCTGGCACCTGTCAGGCAGCTGACAGTAACTTTCTCCTTGTTTAGCCTGGTAAGTGGAACATCAGTGTGCCTGACTATAGAGTCACCTATGCCTAGAGTGTTGGGCACATTATGTCTTATGGGCTGTGGTTGAGTGGCACACTGAGTTTGTGGGCTATGTATCATTTGGGTTGAGTTGGGGGGGTGGAGGTTGCTTGCGTTTCTGCTTTGGAGGTCTCTGTTGCTTGAGCAGATTTTTATTGAGAGCCTCCGGGAATATAGGTGTGTGTTTCGTGTTTCTATGTGTGTGTTTTGGTGGTGTAGGTTTTGAGGGACTATTAATCCAACCAGAATTAAGGTACAGTGCCCAGGAAAACCAAGAAACAACTTTAGAAAATGAAAACAGGCACCAATGGAGGTGAAATGAATAAGTCTGAATGCTGATAATGGAAACGACAGCTAGGTTTATTCAGTACATAAACGCACACATCACATGGCGTTTTCATCCACCGGACTTCATCAGATGTAACATATTTTGTCTGTGCTGTATCAAACCTTTTTATACCCCTTCCCCCCGTAGTTATTTGATCAATCAATTAATGTTTAATTAATACACTTAAAGTGATAACACTCAAAACACTTTTATATTCATTCAGGTACATTCAGTAATATTACTAAATTAATACAGGAATAAAATACATGTATTTAAGAAATTCATACATGCTCAATAATATAAAAAACACAGTTAAAAAATAGTTGTATACTATGCGTTAAAAAAAAATTTAAATGTTAAAAAGGTATATGTGTATATATATATATATATATATATATATATATATATATATATATATATATATATATATATATATATATATATATATATATATATATATATATATATATATATATATATATATATATATATATATATATATATATATATATATATATATATATATATATATATATATATATATATATATATATATATATATATATATATATATATACACACACATATATATGTATATATATATATATATATATATATATATATATATATATATATATATATGTGTCCTACAAGGAAACTTACAGAAAAATGTCTGTTTATTCACTATGTGATGAGTGTGGTGTGGTGCAAGTGTTTACCTTCTCCTCTTGACTGTCTAGTCCAGTCTTGGGTGAAAAGAGCTTTGCTTCCAGTTTGGCTATATAAGTGCATTTCTCACAGGTTGTAGTGGTAGGTGGTAGGAGAAGATGGTTGTCTGTGTACATGAGGCAGTTGCTGCATTGCCCCAAGATGCCCAGATTCATCAGGTAGACAGGAGAAAACACCGGGAGCTGACCCGTAGACATGCCTGGATAGGTGCTTATTTATTAAGTACTAAAAACTGTTTGCCTATAGACAAGTGAGGAAAGTTGAGTGCTGTACTAATTTGTAGCTTATTTAGTGCTTATGAGTTCTGAACAAGTGCTGAGCTAAAAGAAACAGATTTTAGTGCTAAAACTAAAAAACTGGCTCGTTCTAAGGGAAAATTTGAACAGCAGACTTTATGGTGCCAGGAATAGTTTAACCCTAGCTAAGCAGCACTGCATAAAGTGTATTTTTTTTAAATATAACAGTAGCAAATGAGCAAACTGATTTAAACAAATTACCCAATTAACCAGCAAAAAAGCTAAAAACTAAGCCCCGTTCCAGCAGTCTTCAATCAGACAAGTTCTACCTGCACACTCCTGCCACTAGGGTGCAGGCGAAACTTCTCCAAAAAAAGATGGTCTGGATTAGTGCTCAAGTTATACAAACAAAGCTAGATTCAGCAGGTCTGAATTTAGTCTGTGGTGCAGTAAACAAGGCGTACCAATTTCAGAAAGAAACAGTTCAAATAAGCAGGCACAATAAGCCTTTAACCTGAAACTCCCAGCTCAGAAGGGCAGAATCTACCCTCTCCTCCCACAAGAGTGAAGACTACACCTTCTTAATATAAAATAACTGGCCCAAAGCCCAGTATATATATATATATATATATATATATATATATATATATATATATATATATATATATATATACACACACACACACACACACACACACAGACACACACACACACACACACACACACATATTTATATAGAGAGTGCTATATTTGTGTGTATATCTATATCTATCTATGAAAGTGTAAAAGAAATGTAGAACGCCTTTTCCTCAATGTCTTGAAATCTTTGGTTTTATTATTTTACTTGGTTCATTGGCTATTGTACCAGAGGAAATTTTAATTGAATTTTGGCAGCAGCTCACTACAGTGGAAGAATTTGGCATTTCAAGACACTGAGGAAAAGGCGTTCTACATTTCTTTTACACTTTCAGTTGTTCAGCTTGAACGCTTTTGCTGTTTTTTGTTTGGGAGTATTACATCATGGAGTCTGATCGGGATGCCTCACCGCAAATATCACCCTGTCTTGAAAGAGGAGAAATGCAGAAGGTTCAAGCCCAATTGGCCGAACTAAGGGGTGAAGTGAGCAAACTGACTTTATTATTGACTAACATTGGTTACAAAGTTACTGACAATTATGACACAAGTAAACATTTGGGTCAGCAGCGACAAGCACTAGCAAACATTTTCAGCTAATAATTTAACTGCTCTGACTCATGGCCTTGAAGGAGTTCATAATGACAGTCTTGACAACACCAATGATGCTTCTATTTGTATCCAACATCTATCACCTGGAATTCCTAATGGACAAGGTACAGCACAAAGATGTGTACACTCGATTGATCTGCCCGTTACCTTGCCACCAACAGAAAAGCAGAATAGCAGTAGGTTGGGCATTTCCGATTTTACATTCAACTTCTCTTTTGGGGATCCAGAAGAAGAAGAAGCGAAACGTATAGGTACCAAACCTAAAAGGATGTTGGCCAAGAGGACTTATGCCAATATTGATAGTGGAGCTTTAAACGACAAAGGTACTGATAATATTCTTGAACCACCTATGATGACTGACAAGTTGTATAATAATATGAATAATCCTTTAAAAAAATTCTTGGACATCAATTGTACTTTCGATAAAAGGGAAATGGACAATGAGCAAGTTGAAACATCTGCACCTAAAGGAACACTCAGGGATTTTATCTTTACCCTGGGTAAAAAATTGAATATTATAAACAATTTGAAGTTAGACAATGCTTATCTCACCAAATGTATTGATTCAGAAATCGTCCCTATGGGGTTGAGATTTTTCAAACATCCTATGGGGATTGATTTACCAGAGAATATTAGGTCTGAATTTAACCAGTTTTTTGACCAATGTGTCTCACAATTTATGCATCTTTTGATTAAATTTAATGATGAGAAACTGGTTAAATGTATGCAAGATGTAGAAAAGTTAAATTAAATGATATTAAGTGACCTTTTATTCCCACAGTGGGAAAAACTATATGTTAAGCAGTTCAACATGGCCGACAGTAGTATTAAGAAAGCACATAATAGAAAAAGTAGAAAGCTCCAAAGAGACATTGAGCAGTACAAAAAGGGTAAGGCATATTTATGGGGTAAGAATAATAACAATCACAAGTACGGTAAGAATGTATACTCAAGTCTAGATGGAAATTAATTAGATTATACACATCAAAGGGAGGAGAAACCACATTTTTATTACAAGGAGAAAAAGGGACAAAAATGAGATTGGAAATGAGGAGGGAATTGGAAAAAACACCACCCATTGCAAAATCAAGGTTACCAAAGGTTCACAAGGGATATGAATGCTCCAGGAATGAGGAAAGAGATGAGGTATTAATTATTACAAATAACAGTACCAGTCGGGATACTGGAGAGAATATTGTTAAAGATGGCATTACAAATTCTTACACAAACATTAACATATACAATTATACTGACCTTCCATTGAATATTTCTCACTTTGAACTACTTTCTAAAGGGATGAAATACATCCTTGCAACAAATTTTAGATTAGTAGACTGTCTTAGTGAGATTAAATTGTATATCAGGAAATTGAATTTGGCCATCATGTTTAAAAACACCTTAGACAACAAAGCAAATCAAAGAAAGGAGATAAAAACACTGAAAAAGAAAAGTAATTATATGCCCCCCATGCATCCTATTATTTCTATTTATGATAAATCTGTTACCAAACAAATATACCAGTTACAAAATCATTTAAGTGGTAAAAAAACTAAATTTAACCTGTCTAAGGAAGAATATAAGGTTTTACAAGATTTGAGGAATGACAGAAATATTCGGGTTATGAAACCTGATAAAGGGGGAGGCATAGTAATATATGACAGTATTGAATATGCTTCCAAAATGCATGATTTACTATACATGTCAGGCAATTATGAGATTGTTTCACAGAATGAAATCAATATAGCCTACAGGAGTATAGACATGCATATGGAAGAATTTTGGATAGGCAAAAGAATTACTGAGGACACCTATAATTACTTGAAGGTTGAATATCCTACACTAGCATCTCTTGTTGGAATCCCTAAAGTACACAAAAATATTGACAATCCACCTTTCAGACTTATCATCTCTGGCAGTAGATCTAAGACAGTCCCTACGGGGGCTGCTATAGACATCCTGCTCAAACATATTTATGAAAAAATGTTGCATTTAGTTAGAGATTCTTGGGAATTTTTGAAAAATTATCCTGTTAACCTTTGGAAAGATGACCTGTTATTTGTCACTATAGATGTCATCAATTTGTTCTCTTGTATTCCTAAAGATGAAGGGTTAGAAGCATTTGCCAATAGTATCAGGAAGTATGCTGAATTTGATTGGGATAAAGCTTGTTTGATTTTGGACATGATATCATTAGTTTTAGAACACAACTACATCTACTATGAGGGAGAATACTTTAGGCAAACCAAAGATGTAGCTATGGGAGC